>NW_022631017.1:21114697-21372820 GCF_010015895.1 Lontra canadensis
GAAAGAAAGAAAGAAAGAAAGAAAGAAAGAAAGAAAGAAAGAAAGAAGAGAAAAAGAGAGAGGAAGAAAGGACGAAGGAAGGAAGGAGGGGAGGGAAGAAGGGAGGGAAAGAAAGAGGTACTTACATGTTGGGTTTAATAATTTAACATGGAAAACAAATTGCCTAGCTTTGGGTAAGGTACATTTAATCATTATTAAACATATTAGTTCCTGAAAACAGCCTGGGCTTTGAAGAAACCAGTTCTAGGTTTTGTTAAATTGTATACAAATCAATAAATGTCCCTTAATGGCAAAAGGGAGCCCTGAGAGAGGATTAGCAAATTAAGAACATTCAGGATTTCTACTTCATCTGCTGCATGGTTCTACATAAGACTGAGTATTTTATTTTTTGCTGTAGAGGATTATGCTCCACCCCATGATCAACATTTAATGCAAGAATTACACTAAGTTATTGAAAAGGTAACCAAAATTTTTTACCAGCAGAAAGTTGTGGTTCTATGAGTGAGGAATACAGAAATGAAATATAAGCAATAAGCTGACTCTACAATTTTAAACATTAAGGCATGGCCAGATTTGGCGTCCATTTCATTGACTGCCTCCTCTACCCACTAATTTTTTGGTTCAGAGTTAGATTAGTGATGGAATGGGGCTGAGGGTCTGGAAGATGGAAGTGGAGAGAGGAGAAATTATGGCAAGGAAATCTCTTCAACTTAGCAGCCAAGCTGAGCAAAGGATCCCAGAGTGCAGGCTGCTTCAGAAAGGTTCAAGATTCAGAACCCACCAATTATGAGGTGGCTTTATGGTCCCCAAACTGATAACAGGGAATCCCGATGGCTCTAGGTGACAAGAATCCAAATGTCTGTACAAGATTCAAGTGATCTTTCAAATTCCAGTTAGATGAGGGAACATACAGGAAAACAACTGGCACATAATTGGTGCCGAGAAAAAGTATAATTCCCAATCCAGAGCAAAACAAACCCTTGGGTCATTATGAATCATAGCAGTGACCCCGGGTCTTAAATCCCAGGGCAGGTTCATGATTCATGGGTGGATACTGTTAGTGACTTAAAATGGGATACCAAGGGGAAAACTTCTTTCTGTTGATGAAGGCGGCAATTCACTCCCAGGCAGTTCTAGACTCTATTTTGCAGAGGCTTTTTGACCAGCCAATATGAGTCCCTAAATGAGGAAAAAGCAAAAACTGGTCATTCTCGAAGTTAAGTTGTCCTGAAAGACTTTTAATTCACTTTGGCATATGATCTTCACCTGTTTCTGTTAAACATAGCATATCATCCACATATCCCAATTAATTAACAGTTATTGAGCATAATTTCAAGGTTAAGTGCTTACTGTAATTTGCCTATAGAAAGGAAATGTAATATACTGCCCAGATAGCTTGTATCACACCAAAAAAAAAAAAAAAAAACCCACCTCACTGGTTGTTGCATTGTGCTTACAAATATTTTGATTGCTGTTATTTGCATTCAATAAAATGTAATGAGGTGCTCTTTGCCTCTGGGCAAAACTGACACAGAATTTCATTTGCACTAGTCAGCTGAAGGCACAAAATGTTCCCGGGGAAAATTCTACTGTGCCACACAAACATGGGACTCTTACTGACAGGTTCTTGGAAATCCTGTGCACAAACTTCCTATGCAAGTTAGGGGTGGGGGTGGGGGTTGTCCTGCTAACCACAAACACGACTGGAGTTGAAGTAGAGTGTTCACGTATTTGACAGAATAAACTGCATTGTTTCAAGACCTTAGTTTGCTCCCTAAAGGTCAATATTTTCATTTTGCAACTTCTAGCTAAAAGCATTGGCAAATAAAGCAAAACAGGGTGTGTGTGTCTTTTTAAGGAAATTTGGTAGGAAAAAGATGACTTGAAAATAATTCTAAATTACTTTTTTGGTGGTTTGTACATGACCTCCCACAGTCATGAGAACTAGAGGCCAAGGTGACTTTCTCTCAGTAACTGACTGGGACAGGGTTGTTTTTTTGTTTTTTTTTTTCCTGAAGAGTCAGGATTATGTGACCTTATAAATTGGTCTCATTACAGAGCTACTGACAGACAGACATATTGGTTGTTGCCAGTAGGCATATGGGCTGAAATTTGGAGGAGGAGGGGCAAACAGATGGAGTGGAGAAACAGAGTGACGGACAGGCCCCTCACACAGGGCCCAGCTGGTAGGGAGCAGGTCATGTCTGTTACTGCTACGCTGAGAAAGATAAGAGTGTCAGCAGTGGGGAAGGTGACTCCATCAATCAGCCTCTTCATTATAGCAAGAATGAGCCTCGTGGTCTGAGGGTGGGAGAAGGGGACTGGTCATCCCACACCCCACAGGTGGCAACTCTGAAGGGGCTTACCTTTCACACTGCCGAAAGGAAGAAGAATGTGCGTTCCATAAATTCCCTTTAGTGGTTGCAGGTCTTTCAGAGAAAACTCTGCTGATGATTGACTATCTTAAATTTTGTTTTCAAGGGTTTTTACTGTGAGTATAATATTACATGAATGTAAGAAAGTCACATTACAAAGGGTTTCAGGTGAACCCCAGGCTGTCTTCTACATCTATGGTGAAGTCCAAGGCAAATGGGGTGGAAGCAGGGAGGCTATTTCAGTATTTCTGGAATGTAAGATCCTTGAGAGAAGTGATTGCTGGTCTTGCTCATCTCCGGTACCCGGGTGCCTAAAACAGAAGTGTGTGGTACATATTTATTGAATGAAAAAGTCAAAAAATAGGAAATACTCCAAAATGACTTTAACTTCCAAGCAAATGTATTTTCTGGCTCTTTTCCTGATAGCTATTTTTACCTTCCCAACTTTTCTTTGCTGCTATTTGAACCTAGGTTCAACGGGTCTGACCTAGGTAAGGAGCAGCAGTGAGTGGAACATTTGAGACAAGAAGTAATCAGTAGATACACTCAACTGGTTGAGTTCTGTGCTAAAGTTTCACACTGTGGTGAGGATATGATGACATTTGGGGAAAGGAATGCTTTTTTTTATTTGGGGGAATATACATGATACTGAGAGACCGGTTAGGTTTGCTTCAGTTTTCTCAAAGACAGAATATAATCTTATTTGTTTTATTACTCACTACAATGTCTTGAAAATAATTATATGTAATAAATGCTGAATCAAAGAGTTTAAATAATTATTTTCTATTCACAGAGATTTCTAGGAAAGGGTAAGTTTCCATAAACTAATTTGGTGTTCTTAAATATTTCAGGGAGGAAAAAAAAATGAACATAAAGGATTAGGAATGTGATCCAAAGATCATTCAATTTGGACATATTTTGATCTTTAATTTTATTTATTTCAAGGGAGATACATTTATTCTCTTAAGCAGTAACATTTTGGTGACCATGTGGAAATTAGAACAACTTTGGAAGTCAGAACAGCAAAGAGTTGAATCTAACAAGCCGATCTTAATCCTTCATTATTAACATAGACCAATCAATGAAGATGTTAGGTATGATTAATCTGCAGATACATTTGAAGGTTATTGAATTGGTCAAATAGGTTAAATAGATGAGATTCATTTCTATTTTCTCTTATCTTCCAATTGCAAATTAATAACATAAATACCACACATAATACAAGAAAATAATCAACTTTTGGGAGGTTACTAAAGCAATTCTTTTTTTTTTTCCACACGTATGTCTTTAAAAATCTCATTCTCAGCAAGGTTCTATTACATACTAACATAATGTCAGGCTACTCAATTCACTACTCTGTATATCTTAAAAGACAACTGTCTATTTATGAAATTAGAACAGATTTTGAACAAATAACTAGAAAAGAGTTTGTTAAATTTGAAAATGTGTCCATCTTTAAATTGTGGGGGTCATTTGACTTCTGTGTGATAAAATTTGCTTCATGGATCCTTCTGGACTCTCAGGAAGGACACATTGCTGACCTCAGTAACTGGTTTAGATAGCGGTTTCCTAATTGATAATGAAGGGTTTGAACTAACAAATGCGTTTTAGATTGAAGGAAGCCTGCTCCTGAACACATTAGGGGAGGAGACAGGTGATTAAGTGCTTGAGATCTAGAATGCGAAGGGCTTGACTCTGAATCTGTTCTTGTAGCCCTAGGTGAGTTAATTAACCTATAATTCTCTTTTTCTTGTGAGTTCGTGCTGACACTAAAGCAGATAATGCATTCAAAGCACCTAAAGCAGTGTTTGGAACAGTCAGTGCTCATAGACAGTAATGGTTCACTGTTGCAATAAGCTTGTTCAACGTGGCTGTTTGGTTCTTAACTACCCAAAGATCTTTAGTGCTTTTGTGCTCCTCCTCTCCAAAAACGACCTTTGAAGGAAATCTAGGAATTGAGTCTTTCTTCC
This sequence comes from Lontra canadensis, assembly GCF_010015895.1. Lineage (NCBI taxonomy): Eukaryota > Metazoa > Chordata > Mammalia > Carnivora > Mustelidae > Lontra > Lontra canadensis. Next base: position 21,119,043 of record NW_022631017.1, read on the forward strand.
TTTCCTTCCTTCTTTTTTGCTGCCTTTCTTCCTCCCTCCATCCCTCCCACCCTCTTTTCCTTCCTTTTCCATATCTAAAGTCAACAGCTTTTTAAATGGTTGCCAAATGGGGATCCAAAATGCTCATGCAGGTAGGACATTTAGAAATGCAGTTTCGTTGTTTGTAAACAGGATTATTTATGCTGTCTAGATTATCCCAGAAGGGGAAAAATACTTTATAATTATAAGAAAAAAGGCCTGATATAAGGATAATATATCTCTTCTAAATGTAGATGAGACTTTGAATTCCTGAGAGTATTTTTCATTCAGTAATGTTGACCTTACTGTAAAAAACCATGATAGATTAAAGGTATGCTCTCTCCCCAGTTTCCTGGTGGCCTGGAGGACCCTCACCTCCTTGACCATCCTAAAATATGTATTAGCATCTGCCCTGAATATATTTGCTTCTTCCCCTATGGGAGATATTCACATGCTGGTATCCTTTAAAATAAACTTGTTTCCATTTATTTTGGGATTCTGTGCCAATCCTCTAAAGAGGACTCTCTCCCCACCCCTTTGATTTCATTTGTACACAGTCATTTTGATTTCCATTGATCCTAAGATAACATGGAAGTATACATATTAAAAATAGGCGTGCTCAAGTACTTACATATCTGTGTATTGAGTCTGTGATCTGAAATTTCTGATATCGACTTTCGGAAATTGAGAATTGACTATGGAGGAGAGAGTCCAACCACAATCTGGATTATTTTTCAAATGCCTTGGGTTTGGCGAAAACTAGAATGCTTGTTGCCAAGCCCCTTTCCTCTTAATTTTTAAAAATCATGTGTGTTTCAAGGGAAATTTAATCCACATGTTTCTGATTCGTTTGCACTTAAGCTGTCAAGCTGTTTTGTAATCACAAGTCTCTATCTTTCTCTCTCCACAGAAAGTTGGGTTTTTCCAAGTGTGCACAGACAATAACCTCTCAGAAGAATGAACTGAATTTCAAATTCAGAAATCAAGGATGGGCAAAAATGTTTATATCTCACCTGCTCTCAGCTGAGGAAATGACTTTTGGACTTTTGACCCTAACTCGAACCTTTCGATGTAGACATTCACTTGCCCTTGGAAATATGTAATTCTTCCTTCCAAGAAAAAGTATTTTTAGAGTTCAAAATATTCAGTAGAAGGTGCCAATGGAGAGGAAGATTCTAATTCTTTAAAATTATAAGTAAGTATGACTATGAATAATAATTAAAGTTTTGTTTTCTAACAAAAAACTTATTTTAAACTTCATAATCTCCACAGTTGGATTTATTTACCACTATCCGCTCTTCATGTCTTAGATGTGAGCTTAACAAAGCAAAAGTGCAAACTTTCTTTCCCCAAAATACTTTATCTAAAATTAGTTTAAGTTATAAATAGGAGAATTTACAGGGGGACATAAACACGATATTTTAAAAAGCCTGTTTCATCTCCAAAAAAAGTACAGAATTTGCTCTATTTACATTTTTTTTTTTTCTTATAAGCCATTCTGTAGTGAGAGTTCAAATACTGAAGCTTACTGTGACAGAATGTCCCATTTGGGAACGTTAAGAACTTGTGTTTTATGGGAACACAGGGATAGTTACTCCCATTTGGATCTCTTAGGAAGTGCTAATTCCGAACACTTCCTCCTTTATCTCGAGATCAAACCATTTGGACCACTTATTATCATGTACCCAGTAAAACTCAATCTGTTGTGTTAATTAGTTATGTAAACACATTTTATAATTGTGGGGACAAAGCAGAACTAGGCAACTGGGTAGGTGAGAAAAGATCAAAGATCTTCCTTAATAAATTGTTACGCTAATTAGTGTTTGTCTTGTAATGCCTATCCAGGGGGTCTTTTAAACCTAAGCTTGGGAAAACCTGCTAGAGAAGAAGAAAGCTTTGGCAAAAAACAAATCTTGCCAAGTTCTCCAAACCGACTTAAAATCAGTGAAGTGAGAGAAAAAGGAGTACACACACACACACACACACACTCACACACACACAGTTAAAAGGGACTAGAGATTCCTCTTGAAGAGACCCTAGTCCTAGTCCTAAGAGTAAAATAGAGAATTGTCAGATCACATGAAGCTTACTTTTTATACGTGAAATCACCTTCTCCTCGCCCCCACCTCCACCAGGAATGATTGTGTATAACTTATCCTGAAAATAATTGAGATACCCTAGTGTCCCTACCTCTGAGAAAATGTTTCAAAAAGGACCTAAATTTTAGAAAGACAAAGTCCCCCTGGAGGTGTTTCCCCCCACCCAATCACTATTGCCCAGGCTTTTCCCTGCCTTATTCTCCTTCATAGCATTGACCACCATCCAACATAGTACATAATTTACTTATCGGTATTCTTTCACTGTCTCTTCCAATTAGAAAGGGCGTGAAGTCAGGGATTTTTTTTTGTCTATTTATTTACAACTGGTTTGTTCAATGACTGAGTAAAAGAATAAAAATGTAATAATGTTCTAAACATTTTAGAAACAACATGGTACAACATGGAATGGTTCCACCACTTGCAAGATGTGAAATGACCTTGGGCAATTCACTTAATCTTTCTGAATTGTACTCTCTCACGTGGATATGTGGTACTTATCATCTGAGAGTGGAGATGATTTACTTAAGCTACCCAGCAGTGTCAGCACTTGGGAGATGCTCAGGTAAACTGTGCTTATTGTGTTATCCTTGTTGTCATCATCAATTCTTTTTCCTTTGTCTTTATGCAAGCCAAGTAATATTAAGACCCTTGGGTTTAGTATCATGCTATTTGTTTGTTTGTTTGTTTTACCTCACTTCTTCTTGTTGTTGTTTTATTCACATTTTCTTAATTTTACAGTACTATCTTGTTGGTTAGTCACTTCAAATGTTAAAGAGGCAACAATAAAAGAAACTAAATATAATTACAATTTATTAGGACTGTTCTTTAAGTTTCTTCAAAAATTTCCACACATTTATAAGTTCTACTAATTTTCCCAATTTCCAAATATAGTAATAGGTAGTGGTGGGTACCTTCCATTTCCAAGTATTGATATTTCCAAGCCGAGGGACAGTGAGTTACCATCCACTTTGCCCGAGGTTGCCAAGTATGATTTCGTGCGTGTCCTTGAAGCTTTGGTGGAGATGGACTAATCCCAGCCAGATCTGTATCTAAGATTCGCCTTGGCCTCAGCCTAGCTTTTAACTTCAGGTTTTATCTCTAAATTATAGTCCTGTCCCGAAACTCCCTCCAGAAAGGCTGGGAGTGCAGAAGAAAAGAGGAAGATAAAAAAAGCCCAAGAAGTTGTCCTTCTAGAATGTTCTTCATCTGGTCTTATTTTCAGGCACCATGCCTGTTTCACAAGTTCCTAGTTTTATGTAATAGCCAACTTAAAAATACCTTTTTACCTCTTATTAAAGTAATATGTAAAAAAAATAGTAATATGTAATTATCGCAAATTTAGAAAATATGGACAAGCATAAAGAAAAAAGAGTAAAAAATCTGTAATCTCACTAGATAGAATCTTCTTTCTGTGTACAAGTATTTATTATCACAAAAACTACTATAGTATATACATAGAAAATATTTCTGGGACTGTTTTTAAATTTATAACAGCATCTTTCTAGCATTAAACACAAAAACATCATTTTAATGGTAATATAGTATGCATATATTACTTTCTATTAAGGCAACCATTTACCTATAGATATGATGAAAAAATATATTTGAGCAAAAACTGAAAATAGGGATTTTTGGATAGTAGATAAAAGGAAAAGAGTTAATAGTTTTAACTTACTTCCTGCCTAATAACTCTCTTTATTCTTAAGGTATTGCTTTCCTCTTCTTTCAGATAAACCTTGTAGATAGGAGTGCTCACACACACAGAAATCAGAGACCCATGTTAGGAAACTGGAATTACAATAAACAAATCTCTGTCCTCTTTGTCTGGGGGCACCTGGGTGGCTCAGCCGATTGAGCCTCCAACTTTTGATTTATGCTCAGGTCATGATCTCAGCTGGTGAGATCGAGCCCTGTGTTGGGCTCTGTGCTGGGCATGGATTCTCTCTCTTCCTCTACCTCTGCACCTGCCTCCCACTTGCACGCCCTCTCTCTCTTAAAAAGAAAAAAAATCTTCTCTGTCTTGTTCAGCATTTTCTCCCTCAAAACCCAGGACATTACTACTCAAACAATAGTTCTCAATAAAGACAGCTGAACAAATGAAGCTAAATCACAGACAAATACTATCTCACAACTTCTACGATTACAATTCTACCAACCAGTTTGTTTTGCCATTACGGGAATTAATAAATTGACATTTGCTCCTTTTTCGTTCTTAAGTCTTTGTCTTTTTTGTGCAGGCTGAAAGCTGCCAGTCAATGTTCTCCAAAACGTAGACCATCTGGATCAGAATTACATGGAATGCTGGTTATAAATGCAGATTCCTGGGTCCCGGCCTAGACCCGCTCACACAGAACTTCTGAATTTGGAGCCCAGGGAAGTCTGAGAACTTCTTTGGGGTGCAGCCAGTAACCAACTAAATTTTGCATATCAGTTAATAGAATGAGTAGAACATACTGCACTTCTCAGGATGTGTGGAATTAATTTATCATGGGGAAAGATAGAACAGGGGAGAAAATACGTGTTTTCTTAAAGAGAGTGGAATTATCTTCATGATTAGAGGATGGTGAGGAACTAGTGAGGGAAAGAAGTCCCATTGGAAGGTCAATTTTGTTTTATCTGGAAACAATTTCATTGGGCAATTCTAATCAAGGGAAGAAAAAGAACACAATCTAGGTTTTAAGAGTTTCTTTTCAAAGCTTTTTTCTCTATCTGTGGTATCTTTTGAAACTCCAGTGAAACTTATTAAGAAAAATGTCCAATTCACTGGTTATAAGCAAGAATCTAACATATTAAAGATGTTTTCTTCTATGCTTTTTGTACATGATATGGCTTTCAGAGGGTACCTAAGTTTGCTCAGGTGTTGTTCAATCTATGAAAGCATTAACTTTATCACTCTGTCTAATCAATCTGACAGAACCAAAAACCAACCTTTAAAAAAAATGTTTTTTTGCAAGAAGATGTGAAAATTAATATGGCGCGTAGATGCTGTTGCTTCCAATTAAAATCAATATCTGTCCTGATTTGTGCCTCTTGTCTCTATGACAGCAAGGGGGCTGGCTAAGGGGATACATCTGCTCCTCTCTCCCAAAGGGGCTCAAAACAAGTGAATGACCCGCAGTGTTTATTATTAAGTTTTCAAAGGGAAAGTTGTTTTGGTCTAATTGAAGCAATAATAGGAGAGAGGTTATTTCTGGTCAGTTCCCTGCTGTTTTCACTCTGGAGAATATATTCCAGGTGTGGCTGTGTTGCGCTCAGTACAGCACTGCCCTCCCTCGAGTGTAGGCATGTTAGTGCCCACGGAGCAATAAACTAGCTTTAGGAGTCTAAGCCGGTTTTCGTGTGTCAGAAACAGTTTTTTTTTTTTTTTTTTTTAGTTAACTTCGTAGTAAACCAGATGGTTAATGACCGCATTCGTTTTCAAGAATTCCAGTTACTGTGGAATAAAGCAATGAGACTTTATAAATCTCTATTGCATTAAAGGAACGATTTCTTTTATTTCCCTGCGCTCCGAGTCTTTGCCACACCAAAGTCGCTGTGGTGTCAATCACTGTGCTTAACTTTCCTCAAGAAGGTTTTTTTTTTTTTTTTGGTTTTTTTTTTCCCCATCCGGATGAATGGTCCACTTCAAGTAAGTGAGGAAAGAAAAATTAAAATTTCTCTCATTAGTCAAAATATTAGCTATCCTTGAATTCATAACTGCTGATTGTACTTCCCTGCTTTTGAAACATGTATTCTAGCTCCATGATTTTCAAATACACCTGGGGTGTCAAAAAATATTGAGTATGATTAGTTAAGGATAGAGTCTCTGAATCTGAAAGTTGGACATAAACACAAATATCCAGTATATAAGATTTGTCTCTGATTTACCTGATGTACATATGACTAGCCATTTCCAATAAGGAAGAAGCTTGTCACAAAGAACAGTTTGGGAATTTCAGAGGTGATCCTCCTCCACTTATTGGCTAGCAAAAAAAAAAAAAATGCCATAAACTTTTATTATTACTTTGAGAGATTCCCCGCCCCCCCTCCCCGAGTTATAAAACTAAAAAGAACATATTGGTAGAAGTTGATCTTAATTTTAAGAATTGTATGCAATATTCATGGAAGAGACTTTAATTTCAATTAAATGCTCAGGTAACCCATATTGATAATCACAAAACCAAAACACTATTCCAAAGTGGAAATTCAACTTCTTCCTGACTCCAAGCGGAATTTTGGATCTTGATTTTGCTTATTTTCATCTGTGAACCTAGTATGAACCCAGAGACCAAAATAGTCACATTAAGAATATGGGCTGGATTTCAGGCTAATCAGGGGAAATGCCTGGGGAGGGTGGTGGTGGTCTGCTGCTCACCCGCTTAATCACACAGACTTTTTGAGTTCAGGATCCTTCCAGAGCTTGAGTGGTAGCGACTGCTCAGTTCACATTCCCAGATGTGCATGTCAAAGGGTCTAGCACCGAATGTCCTCAAAGGCAGGGTTCTGGGATGGGGATTGCTTTGCCTCTCCAGAAAGAGAATAATGAGTGGCACTCAGTGTCAAGGGCATCATATTTAAAAAGCACTTCGGGTTCTTTGGATGAGGTTCAAGGTGCTATGCAGGATCAGGATTATTACTTATGTATTTTCACTCATTCCAAGGAGAGGCCAGTAACGCAGCCCCAGTGACTGTGTATCAGGCAAAGGAAGCTGACACGCACATTCCTCTCATTATTTTTTCCCTGTCCTTCCAAATACCACACACATAGGGAGCAGGTGAGTTGTGCAAATTAACACAGAGGGCAAAGTTGTAGAAGTTGTCGGAAGGGTGAACCCTGGGAGTAGAGAGGAGGAGGGAAGGGAATGACTGCCTGGTTGGGAAGGCAAGCAAGCCACAGTGCCCCTTAATACATATGACAGTTAATTTAAAAAGATTTAATTTATTGAACAGGAAACAAACAAACAAAACCCTCCATACGATTCCATTCTGAGTGTTTCTAAAAGGTTTGTGATGTTATTGTCTCCGTTTGAGATTTGTCCCAAAACAAAAATGAGGTTCCTTTTTAATTTGTAACTAACAAAAGAGAGAAAGAACTATTATCACCCAAATGATTTAAAGCACTGAATTCTTGTAGCATAATGTTATTCTATTTCAGGGCCCATTGTTAGAGAGTATGCTTAGATATTTTTTGGCTTCTTACAGGCTGTAGGCATATTGCAGAACTAATTATTTGCTATTATTTAATAGTCATAAAAGAACTTTCAGAAAATAGGGGTGAGGTAAGAAGGGAGGTATCTGTTACTCTCTTCCTCCCCCCCCATTTTTAAAACCCCTTGACAGGTGATGCCAGAAAGCAGAGTAATCACTGCCAGTCTTAATAGACGTTCATATCTAGGCTTTACTACATAATGTCAAATTCATTGTACTCTCAAAAATTAGTATTCTCGCTGATCATTTCAACAAGATATTAGGCAAACCATAAAGATTACCTCCTGAGTGCTTACTGTTCTATGGTTCAAGATGGGCTAAACTCAAGAAAAACTAGTTGTTGTTTTCTTAAAGATTTTATTTATTTGTGTGAGAGAGAAGGAAAGCATGTGCAACAGTGGGGATGGGGGAGGAGGAGGAGCAGAGGCAGAGGCAGAGGGAGAAGGAGACTCCATGTTGAGCAAGGAGTCCGCCAGGATGTGGGTCTTGATCCCAGAACCCTGAGATCATGACTTGTGCTGAAGGCAGATGCTGAACAGGCTGAGCCACCCAGGCACCCCAAGGAAACCTAGTTTTTAAGATGAAAAGTTGGAGGTTGAAAGGTCCTTTGTTTTGCATAAGAGAGACACATTTTTAACAACTGGAGAAGGATAAGATGCTTGTAGTGCTAATCCTGTTGGTTTTAAGTCATTGTTTTTATTATTGGAATGTTCTTCAGGACCATGCAGTAACCTAGACTAGTAATGAGCTTCAATGATCACTTTATTGGAGATATCTCAAAGAGATGTATAGCTGATAGAATGTGAGATAAAAGATCACTTACACTATTGTTCGTCAAAACACAAAGGTAACTTTGAAGTATTTTTCTCCTTATGACCTTTCTGAGGTATAGCAAATTATCTTGTGGGTTTTTTTTTTTTTTTAATAAGGAAACTGAGTCAAAAGCTGATTAATTCATGGTGAAATAAAAAAACTTTGATCTCTTGTATCTAAAACTGCTGTTTAATTATGAAGTTTTTAAGAAGTTGTTAATGTTGTCTATCACTGACATAATTTGCTGCATAAAAATCTAGCAGCATGAAGAAAATAAAAGGTAGTACACTTCTTACAGTGCTGGGCTGTATGCATACAGACAATTTGATAACCATGAAGATGGCTTCACCATCTTAATATTCACAGTAACTATTGTTCTTGGGCTGGTGGGCATATAGGTGACCTGCACACCGTTGACTGTTACAGATAACTTTGGAGTAGAGGCTGTTGGGTAGGGTTGGTTGAACATGGTGGAAGCCGTCCTTGAGTAGATATACACGATACCGGTATTGTTTTTGCAGCAGCTGTTGGTATGAGTACCCCATATTCACAGGTTTACTCTACAGTTTTCTTTCTTTAAAGATGTTTTTTTAAAGATTTTATTTATTTATTTGACAGACAGAGAGAGATCACAAGTAGGCAGAGAGGCAGGCAGAGAGAGAGTGGGGGAAGCAGGCTCCCTGCTAAGTCAGAGAGCCCAATGTGGGGCTTGATCTCAGGACCCTGGTATCATGACCTGAGCCGAAGGCAGAGGCTTTAACCCATTGAGCCACCCAGGTGCCCCAGATTTTATTATTTTTAAGTAACCTCTACACCCATTATGGGCTCAAACTCACAATCTCAAGATCGAGAGTCTCACGCTTTACCCACTGAGTGAGCCAGGCACCTCTTTACAGTTTTCAAAACTTTTGTAGCCTATCTTCTCAGACTTTAAAGACTTTGGAGATGAAATAGCCATGCCACTTGATTTTATAGGTAAGGGAGCTGAAACTCCTAGATCTCATATTGTCTTCTCTGAGGCCACACACAAGTAAAAGGGACCAAGGGCTAAAATCCAAGATCTTGATTATTTACTCCATGACCCTGTACTGTTTTAATCAATATATCTTATTTTATCTTCATCACAACTATATGAAATAGAAATTGCTATTTATGCTTGTTTTATAAGCAGTAAAAATGGCTCCAAGGAACTGCACAACACCCCATCCAGAGTCTTAAAGCTTATTAATGACAAAATTTGATTTGGTAGCCAGACCTCATTAAAATTTTAAAAGTCATCTGAAAAGGTTTTTAGTTACATTTTACCAAGAAACTATTTCAATTTATCTGTGTGTGATCTGTTAAGTGTCTATTGAAATGAGCATCAGTTAAATCTCTTTAAGACCTGTGAAACAAAAGTGGTTTCTATTAAATTATAACTTCCAGGGGACTGAAAGTTTCATCATAGTGCTAATTTTGTACAATGGTTAGTAGCAGATGAGCTCAGTTACCGCTGATCCTTGAACAATTCTGGGGTTAGGGTTTTCCAACCCACTATACAGTCAGAAAGCCATCTATAGCTTTTGACTCCCCCCAAATTTAACTACTAATAACCTGTTGTTGACCTGAAGTCCTCCCAATGACATAAACTGTCCATTTGTATGTTATATGTATTATACATTATATTCTTACAACAAAGTAAGCTAGAGAAAAGAAAACATTATTAAGAAAACCACAAGAAAGAGAAAATACATGTATAGTACTGTTCTTGTGTCTGAAATATTCTGAATTATTCACATTTTCTGGCCATGTGAGGATCTTTGCCACTCTCAATAAAGACTTCAGGACATTCTGATTGCCTATTTATCTCATTGTTTACCCGTCATTTATTTATTTTATTACTATTTACTGAGCACCTTGTTCATGGCAGGCACTGTTCCAAGAGCTGAGAAAAGAGAACTGAAAATAGAGAAGTCCAGTTAGCTTGTAGCTGGGAGATCCATTCAATGTACAAATAAATGTGTAACACATCAGGTCTGAAAGCTGTAAAGGGTAAAATGAAGCTGGAGAGGAGGGTAGGGATTGTTGAGGTGAAGGAGGATTGTTGTTGTAAACACAGTAGTCAGGGAAGGCTTTAGGGATGAGGGGACATTTCAGCAGAGAACTGGAAGGGGTGAGTTGTGTAGAAATCTGAGGTGTCAGCAAACTGGAGGGATTAAGATGGGCTTGTGCTTGGCATGGTCAAGAAATAGCTAAAGATGGGGAGAATGTAAAAGAGGTCAGAAGGAAGCAGAATTTAGAAGGCCTTGTGGGCCATCTTTAGGGCATTGGATAAGAGGCATAAAGAGTCACCAAATGGGGTTAGAGCAGAGATATGAATAACAATAAAAATTTTTATTTTGAAAGATCTATTTTGAGTGTTTTGTAAGAGTTCACTAGCAGGCACAAGAGTAGAAGAAGCAGAGAGACCAGTTAAGAGGCTACTGAAAAAAAAAAAAAAAACCTCATGTCATAAATGATGGCTTAGGTCAGAAAAAACCATCAAATTCTGGTCATATTTTGGATGGTAAAGATGAGAGGGTTTATTCAAAGGTTGTGAAGTGTCAGAGAAAAAAGCATTCAAAGATGCTTGTAAGGTGTTTGGCCTAGGAAACTAGAAGGATGGCATTGTCCTTTACTTAGAAAAAAATGATGGAGGAATATCTTGATGGTGCAGAATCAGAAATCTGTCTTTTGACAACTTATGCTTGAGCTGCCTACGTATAAATGGAGACTTTGAGTAAAGAGTTGGATTATGAGTATCAAGACTGGGGGACAAGATCATGAATGAACGTGATTATCTGGGACTAGTCAGACTCAGGAGCTTGCCAAAGGACTAAGGATAAATACAGAAGTGAGAGGACTAGGCTTGTTAAAATATAAAGGAGATAAGGAGGAATTAGCGAGAGCATGGAGAAGGAATGGCCAGTGAGGAAGAAAGAGTGTGCTGTCTCAGAATCCAGCTGTAGAAAGAATTTTAAGGAACAAGTAATTAATTGGATTTTCCTTCTCATCTGCTTTTTAAAATCAAACAGGATGCTAAAAGATTGGTTCAAAATTAACATCAAGATTATGGTGTTTAAGTAGAATGACACACTTTAAAAAACTGCCCAGTAGGAAAGATTGATGGGAGCTTTGTTTATAGTTTTCTGTTCACAAAGTTACTGTTTATATTTACTGTCTTCCATGTAACTGTTGAGTCTGAGAAGATTTGCTCTAATGTAATTTTGCATTCTCATAATGAAGGCAATATGGAATAAGTTAATAATTCTGAGGACTATTCTTCCTAGAAAGACAATGTAGTTTAGTGTAAGAAACAGACTTTGGCGAAGGGCAACCTCAGTGTGAATCCAGTTTCCATACACATATTAAGCAGTGAGATGTTGGCCAAATTGCCTCACTTCTGTAAGGTCACTCCCTTCCTTCTTAAAGCGAGGATATTTGCACTTACCTCTGAGTTTTACCATAAGGAGTATAAGTAAATATATAACTTGCTTAACACATTGTGAACATGTAATATTAATCTCTAAATAATTTAGTACTTTCAAAGAGGTGACTTGCTCTGAAAGAATTGCATTGCAGGGGCACCTGGGTGGCTCAGTGGGTTAAAGCCTCTGCCTTTGGCTCAGGTCATGATCCCAGGGTCCTGGGATTGAGCCCCACATCCGTCTCTCTGCTCTGCGGGGAGCCTGCTTCCACCCCCCCCCCCACCTCTGCCTGCCTCTCTGCCTACTTGTGATCTCTGCCTGTCAAATAAATAAATAAAATCTTTTAAAAAAATTAAAAAGAATTGCATTGCATATTAGTTTCTATTAGGCCAATATGCAAATATCTTGACAGTGAACTATTTATTTATTTAGTTGTTTAGGAAGCCCCATAGCTTCTTATAGCTGATGGACATAGTTCTTAAAATATTTAAGCAATTCTTTACTTTCTTCCAGTTTTGACTCTAGGATAAATAAGTGGAATACTTCTTACCTTTCTTTCACTTAGCCATTTTGGCAAAGTTTACCAACCCGAGAAGAGTGACTTTGTCTTTCCAAGATTTTGTTCAACCCAGCTGGAAGATATGAGTAAGAAAGACCTTTCTGAAACAGCTATTGCCTCCACAATGATCAGGATTCTCTGGGGAGAATATATTTTAAAAACACAAATGAAATGATTTTGTGACCATTTTTAAAGTGCCCTGCATGTATACTCTGTAAATCACTCTTTTGTGCAGACCCAGTGAATAAGGAATCTGAGTCATTTACCTCTCTGAATCTCAGAAAGGAATCACAATGTGCAATTTGAATTCAGACAATGGACTTATAATCTATTATGAAATGAAAAAAAATTCATCTTCAGAAGAAACCTGAATGAAGAGAAGATACTAATTAGATGCTATTTGCTTTTAGTGGTGCTTTTTTTTTTTTTAATTCCTGGAGTGAATAAATTCCACTATCACCAAGACACTCTATCATTCAATTGGTGTCCCAGTCCTCTCCAGGACCCACAATACAGTCTAATGGAGACTAGCCCTGGATCTCTTCAGAGCTCATTAATGTGGGGCCTCTGATGACTAGAGGTATAACTTTGGTTAAACTTAAAATACTTTTTTCTATCTTCTAAGAGGCTGGCCTTACTGTCTCCAGAGAGCTTTAGCCAAACTGATCAAAGATAATAAAGCCAAAGATCTAGAGTGTATATCAAGCATGGAAGTGAGAAATGTTCCCTTTCTAATCAAGGCTAGACTGGAAATAAAGTGGAAAAAATGAAACTTTCATATAAAAAAGGAGGGAAAGGATTATTCTAATCTTTGACTCTCAGAAGCTTAATTTGGAGTTTACAAGGTTTACTTGGTATACTTTTCAAAAATTAGAATGGACTGCACCTTTGAAATGGGGAAATTTTTCTTTGAATAAGTGTAATGTTATCTAAATATTTTAAAAAATTATAATTAACATGTTATAATGAAAATATGGATCAAATATTAATCCATAGAAAGTATTTAATTAGGAAACAAGGAGGTAATTCATTGAGAATAAAGTATTTTCCTTGAATTCCAAATAGTGGTCTGTGCCTTTCCTTAAACACTAAATAAAATTAGAATACAAATTTTACATTTATACTAGACAGATGGTTATTGAATTTAAAATGTCTATTGAGTCCTTGCCATGTGCAAAATTCTGTACTAGACACTGGGGACTATAACAATGAACAAAAAATAATCTCTTCATAAATGGAGCTCGGTTTCTGGTTGGCTTGGTCAAAGCCTCAAATGAACCAAGAAAAAGAGAGAGAGAAATTAATTCCAAAACACAGTTAAGTGAACAAATCAAGGTACACAGAAGAAAAAGGCAGTCATCGTTGATTGGTAATCATGAAAGGCAATTGTTACTTGAGTTGCATAAAATATGCTTAAACAGGGAGAAAACAGGATATTTCTGGTTAATGGAAGAGCTGAAGCAAAGCTGTGAAGTTGTGAAATTTGTTCAGGAAATGGAGAAAGGACTTGGGTAGCCAGAGCAGAGAGTCCATGGAAGCATGAAAGAAGGAAAGAAGTTGGAATCATAACCTAGATATCTGAATGCCAGTTGAGGAGTCTGGACTTTATCTTATATAAACTAGGCAGGCTATTTTGGATAGGGGTGTATAGAGTTATTGTTAAGAAGAGATTGTCAGGAGTATATATGAATTCATCAATGGAAATGTAATTTGCCACATTAGCTCTAAATAATGAAGATAATTTTTAAAAAATTTTCATTCAGACTGCTCTGAGTTATTCCCTCTTTTTAAAATTTCAAACTGAATTTAATATTCTTTCCTAACATTTAAAAATTTAAAAATACTTCTGTTCCCAACAGGGATAGAAATACCATTGGCATAGTGTTCTATAGACTGCTTTGATACACTTGGCATTTTGTCTCGTCAGCACTTGACTCATTCCACAGCCTCTGTCTTTCCCAGTTTGGTTGGGTGACTTTTCCATTAAGAGATTATCTGATCCCTCATTCTCATTCTCTGAAACAAAATAAATCTCTGAACCCACATGTCCAATATTCTGTTGAAGTTTGATATTCAGAGGTCTTTATGTTGATCACTGGGCTCTCTGTCTGCCAATCATACCCAGGATCCAGAGTCCTATGATGGCAGTGACCCATCAAGGGTCTTGCCAGCACTGGAATTAGAAACCCACCCCTGAACCCCATACCAATGATCATGGTCTTGCTGCCTATAATAATGGGATCTTGGTTGCCTATTGCCTCATCTCATCTGTAATTCTTGCCCATGTCCCATTGCAGTGTGTAATCAGACGGTATCCACAGTCAATCTTTGTAGCTGGGAGAGTTCTCCAATTCTGTTTACTATGGGATGACATCTCTTGTCAATCTCAGGTCTCTCTTCTTTCTTGCATCTTTGAATTGTTTTAGGAGGCATCTATAGGATGCATCTATAAGTGCCCATAATTAACCGTCAGTGCAATTCTACAGTCTTCTGAAATACAGAAAACTGGAGATACTTTAAGAGAAAATCAACAAAATATGAACTTTTTACACTACATGAATTAACATGATGATCAAAGGCTGTTGAGTCTGCATTTAGATTGAAGGAATCAGAAGTTAATGCTTTTCTTTAGTGCAAACAAGAAAGCAAACATCTGCCCTTCTATGTTCTATAACAGGCTCTGTGTTGAGGTGACTTATTTCTCCTTATGTCTTGTCATCACCTTACTTCCCAGCCAGAGTTCAAATTGTACTTAATCACATGAACATGCCTGGAATGCAAACAGGAAAGGAAGGAAAACAGGTCAATTGATTGTTGATTGGTCTGCCGACTAATCCCATAGTAAAAGAAGGTCTCTCCCACTTTATAGGCATCTAATTTATGACTTTGAAAGTACAAGGTCAACAAGGACAGTATACTAGAGGATAACAAAAATTTAAGAACAATTTTTAAAATATTTTCTGTTAATTGTATTTTCTCTGTCTTGTTGCTAATTACTTATTTTAAGATCTTAAATTCTACAGCATATGCTTGCCTTAAGGAAGTGTTGTGATCCTGAAGCTGGAGGGTAAAGTCCTCCCTCCCAGGCCTCTGGAATGAAGATCTTCCAGTTGGGGTACCCTGAAATCAGTGTTTTTAATAAACTCCTTGTTATAGTAGAAAACATTGATACACAATATAGAAATATTAAAGTGTTATTAATTTATATCCTATATTTTAGTTGTTGGCTTCCTTTTTAAAGTTTTCTTTTAGAATCAGAATATTCTTTTCAGACAAATCAGTTGTGTTGATTTTTGATCGATTTTTAAGTCATATTTTCTACTTGAGACAAAGAAAAATTAGAAAATCTGAGGTTAGGACAGAGAGAAGTTAGTGAGGAATGTGAGAAAATTTGATGAGGGAATGGTAAAAGAGGTTTGCAAGCATTTGCAGCAACCAGAAGGATGTTTTTTTATTCTTCTATAAAATAATGGGTTTTGCCTAGGGGAGTTGGTAAACCAGGAACTTTACATTTAATAGCCATTACAACAGTTATTATAATTTGCACATGTTTTAGACAAAATATGCAGGCTTTGTCTCACTGAAAAAATTGATACTATTATTTTGACAGTAATCATTTTCAGTTTTTAAAAATTAGAATCTAATAAAATAAAACTGGAAAGTCCTGCTAAACATTTCATAGGGCACTGTTCATTCACTGATCTCCCAGACACAGACACCAAGAGAGATGAGGATGGCAGAGAGCAGTTATGATGAAAGCAGAAAAGGTTCAGTAAAAATTTACACTTGAACTACACAGAACCTGTCCAGGTGAGTCATTGAAGGCCAATGACACAAGCTTAAAGAATGAAGAAGCTTAGTCCCCTAGCTTAGGCCATATAACATATAAATACAAAAGGGGGAAAAACCAATATTCCCACTAAATAAGCCCCTGGTATATAAAATAATTTTAAGTTCTCTTACTGAAAAAAACCAACAAGTTAGACAGATGATCCCCTATCATGCCTTAACCTTCCCAGACAAATGCAAACCAAGAAACATTAAACTCAATTTTGAAGATCACCAGAGGGGCAATTAACTCCTGCCTAATTATCTAATTCTGGTTTTTCCCAGTCCTTGTTGCAGGATAAATCTCACATCTATTCAATTTAAATCATTTCCTTAAGGCATTCACTTATTTTTTTTCCCACATACTCCCTCAGTGGAAATGGAGAACAGCTGGTCAACCCACCTTTCAATGGTATTTATGAATAGACAATTTCTTTCAAAATTCAAGGACTCCATGCAAATTTTTTAGAATTGTCCTCTTCAATTCAGTTTTCTTCCTTCCTTCCTTCCCTCCTTCCTTTCTTCCTTTCTTTCTTAATTAATTTGTTTTAGAGAGCAGGGAGGGGCAGAGGGAGAGGGTGAGAGAGAAAATCTTAAGCAGACTCCAGGCCCATCAGGGAGCCTAAGGCAAGGCTTGATCCCAGGACCCAGATATCATACATGACCTGAGCTGAAATCAAGGTCGAATGCTTAACCAACCAGGCCACCAAGGCAGCCCTCCCTTCTTTTTGTTTTTTGATGTAAACACTTGTCTAATGGAGCTGAAGGGATAGAATTATACAAAATTATCTTTCATCTGAAATTCTCTTCTACTTATCTAATATCTACATATCTTATCTAAATACCTACATATTTCTAATCACTCTCCTAATATGTTGCAGTTATCTAAACTGCAACATATTAGGAGAGTGATTAGAAATATGTACAATCCTTTTAGGTTGACATTTAATTATTAATAACAATGATTTAAAAGGACCTATGGAATGCAAACATTAAACAGTCAGCCCTTCTGTTGCAAACCTGAGTTTCTTATTGAGTAGACTTTGTAGGCAAATTGCTTCTGTCATTTCAAAATACAATGAGCAGATTTGTCATTCCTTAGCCTAGTGCTCTGCTCCTCTTTCTCTCACTATTTTCTCTTACTTATGGGGATTTTCCAATTCTTTTTTTTTCTGGTAATCTCACAACTTACTTCTTCATACTTACAGACCTTCTAGTTCTTTCCCCCCTTATGTTTTTGGAAAAACCTTACTTGCTACATCTGTATACTCCTAAAATAACAGTACTGCCTAAATGGAACGTATTGGTAAACACTGATGGTAAAATGATAAGGTCCTCTGCGGTAAGGAAAATAAAGGGAAACTGGAGTGGAATGCAGTCATTCAGCATCAGAGAACAAGCCCTAGTGCTGTGCTTTAGGAAGCACTTAGCTATTTCTGATCTTAGGAAGGTGGGGTTGAGGTGTCAGTCCTTTATCTGCCCCTGCTCTATTAATAAAATATTTTCCTGGAGGAATGAGGGTACAAGGGGGTAGAGGATCTTTATTTCCTCTGGTAATAGATTCATCTGAGGGAAAAGAACTGCAACTTGATCTGGCCTTAGAATCAAGTGCATATCAGATCGCCCAAGAAAGGCAAATGAAATCACTTAAAGTAAACAACTGCCTATTTGGGGTCATCAGGGAGGTTACTGTGGCCGTGTTAAGTTTGTTCTAAGTTTTCTAGTGTGACTTAGTGGGTGACAGCAGCCTCATATGGGTGACAAGAAACCACTTGGGAGGGTTGCCTATGCCAATGGCAACATTCCCTCAGAGAATTTTTACCTGGTGTGAAACTGTAGATTAATGTACAGTGGTTCAGTTTGGATACCTTACAGAATAGTATCAAAAGAATGGTGTGCTAAATTTTCTAAGTAATATTCCTGCCTAAACACAAACAACATCATGCTGTCCTGGGAAATTTTCCCCTCCTCCAAAAGGTAATTTAGGAAATGAGCTATAAACTCTATGTGCACAAGTGTACCATAAAAAGCCCATTAACTGAGGTGCATGTGAAATGGATCTGACTACCATGTGTCCAGCATGCCATCTCAAAAGGTGCCACTTAATAGCATTACTGACATCACTTTGAGCCCCCAATGAGAAGGGAAAATGAGAAGAGGAGGGTGGATTTTCTCTCCCACTCTTAGCAGATCAAGCAGCATTTCGTCTAAAGCAAAGTCAAGATTGAAAAAGCAACAACATGATATATCTTGGTCTTCTTCCAGAATTTGTGAGAGTTTGCGCCAAAAAGCAAGAAACAGTATCTGAAATGTTTGAAAGGCAAGGGGCCGTGCCAGGCTTCATCCACGAGGTTACTTGAGATGTGGATGAAGAGCTCCTGAATGATTGGCATGACTTGTTGCCATTATCAATTAAGGGTTAGAAAGTTCACTTGATATGCTTTGCCATTTTACCCAGTACCAGAAAAGCAGCATTTCTCCACGGTTGAGAGTGTTCAAGGTCTGTGTAACATAGCTAAGCAAAGATTGGCTCTAAATGCAACAACAGGTTTAACTGAATTTGCTTGACAACAGGCCATGGAAAATACGTTTGTCATTACACACTTTGGTCATGACCATCTTTCCCTCCGGTCAAATGGCACCTACAAGGAGGGATACCCAGGGCTTCTCATTTTCTGGATAGACCACACAAAAATGCATCACTGGGACATGGCCAAGTCAAAGTGGAAGACATTGAGTTCTGGGGGTGAGGTACAGACAATGCCCCATCTGCTAGCAATCTGGTTCATTTTTCCTCTGAACCTCGACTCTTTTCAGGCCCCATAGGAGTACAGAAGGAGAGCCATGTAGGACAAGGTCAAGAGGAGTATGTATAGTTTGCATCCCTCCTTACTTCTCCTGCCTTCTGTGTGAATACAAAACAGAATGGGGCTCTAGAAACAGTGGATAGTCATGACTAAATCAAATGTATTTTACCCTTTCTTCCATACTACTCTCTATTAGTCTGGAGACATGAAAACTGAAAATATGGAGTCTTTAATCTAAGAAATACTTTTCCAGGTCCTTCTACTCTATGAACTGATAAGTAGATAATTTCCTTGAGAGATGCATTAATTCCTTCATTTCAGTGAAATAAACAGTCTTTTTTCGATATCTTCTATCTGCTAAAACCTATGGACTTGAACACCAGCCTATCTCATCCATTATTACATTCAACACATATATAAGGACCAGAAACTAAGCTAGGCTTTAGGGATCCAACAGTGATATGACATTAAGTAACTGATCAAAAAACTACATTAGCTTATGGAGATTGACATTACAAACAAATTGAAAGTAATCTTCCTTTCTTCCCTCCCTCTCTTCCTTCCTTCCTTTTGGTTGTTGTTTTCAAAGCGAGATTGACTCAGGTTACACAAAGTTTTAAATCATAGGCTGAAGCTTTCATCCATAGGAGTCTGATGTAGGGTCCAGAGAATGCAATGTTAATTTCGAGATAAATTTAGTTGCTTTTTAAAGAAAATGTGCAACATTTTATTTAGAATTTATAGCCTCAGAATATTTGGAAGTGATCTTAAAGAAAAATCTAACCTATTTTCTTAATTTAGAGATAAAAAAATATTGAGATCCAGAGATATTAAATTGAAACTTTGAGTTAAAGATGGTGGATTGAATGTATCAGAGAACCCACTTTCAAGACTGTGAAAGGGTACACAAAGGCAAAATGGAAGAACCAGGGGAAACAATATTTAGGAGCCTAGAAAGCAGATGGCTGAGTAGTAACCAACTTGGCAGATTTTAGAAAATGATACTATAAGCCAGTAGTGGAAAAAATGGAGACACAACTGAATTTGCATCTCAGAACTTCCACAAGCTGAGGGATGGGTGGTATGAAGTACACTATACATGGATATTGTTGTGGGGATAAAAAATTGTTGATAGCCTGATTGTCATATCCATGGATGAGGCATATGCTGAAAAAAAAATCGAATAAATCTTTTAATGGGAGAACTGGGACAAGAGCCTCAAAATCTGAGTTATCATAATATGTTTTATTCATTATGTATTTAGGGGTACAATGTGTGTGAGAGGGAGGGGAAACAAAGAGAGAGAAGGAGGAGGAAGTGAGGGAAAAAAAAAGACCGATTCTTAATAATACATGAAAACACTAATTTAAAAAACTGGTCATGATAAAAGTCATCATGGAATTAAGTCATTATTTGGACATTAAAAGGAAATCCCTGTCCCACTGCTTAGTTATTACCTGAAAAAAAATTTTGGAGTAACTATAGTGATGATTTTTTGCTTTTCATTTTATTGTAGGTTGATTTTGAGGCTGTTTTGTTTTGTTTTGTTTTGTTTTTTTCTTGCTAGATCATGGAGCTCCTGGAGAGGTCTCATTTAAGTACCAACTAAGGGAACTCTGCAAGTTGGGTGGCCCACCACAGTTGTGGTTACGCGGAGTTATAAGGCCCCCTGGGAGAAAGAGCCAAGTATACTCTTTGACTCACAAATCTCCAGGTTATAATTCTCACACTGAGAGGTGAGAGGAAGGCTGTTTCAAAACTGTCAAGTTCGTTCTAATTTCCTCACAGAAGAGTATGAACATGAAAAGGGAATAAAGTTACTTACAAGATATTAAACAAAGAAATAAAGTATTTACAGACCAGAAAATCCAGAGACTATTAAAGGGAAAATGTTATCATTATGGAAAAACAATTCCTCCACTGCAACATAACCATACCCTAATTCTGGAGTTTAAAAAAATAACATACAGAAGGCAAGGAAGCTGGTAGAGAAAGGGAGGGGGAGGGGAAGGCAAGTGAGCAGAGACCAGTGATTACTGCAGGAGAGCAGACGGGCTTCCTGCAAACATTGGCTAACTGGCGAAGCTGTGGGACCAAGAGAAATTTAGGACATACCTAGGAAAAGAAAAAGAAATTGTGTTTGTGTGTGAAGAGAAATGAGAGCAGGAGTGATTAAATAAAGATATGCATGGGGGACTCGGAACCAAATTCTCAAACTGTCACCTGCATATTTTATAGATTTAGAAGGTGACTATCTATAGTGTATGCTCTGGACAGTCTCAGATTTACGCTTGTTATCCAAGTTTGATTATTTATAGCACCCTTTTCACTTTCAGAAGTGTCTTGATGAGGACAATAAATTATACCACATAGTCCCAGAGCTCTTATAGTTGGGGAAAGAAAGTTGAAGTGTTTTCAGAAGAAATGAGATGGATGAAGAGGTTGGAGAAGTAGGGTATCCACTATAAATAATTTAAAGGAAATTCCATGGTTCTATAAGGACCAAGAAATAAAATAAGGAAGCATGCAATCTAGAAATATGCATGTTCTTAGAAAATATAAAGGTCTCTATCACTCTGGAGCAAATTAAATTTCCGTGATAGTGATCTAGTTTACAATTCTGAGGATCATTACTCTTTACTAGACTATATCTTAACCCCTGGAACTATCTTAAAACATTACATGGAGTAAATTTTTCAGTGTAAATTCTCTTTTGTTTTTTGATTTTATTATGGATGGAATTTCAGTTCATGGTTATGACATAGAATAAAATCTGAAAATTATATTTATTCTTGTTTCCCAAGCATCGTTATTTGTTTCTATGTAAGATTTTGCCTTTCTTACAGCCACTAGTAAATCAAATGGTGTTCTATCTCATACCACAAAAGCAGTAGGGAAAAAAGGATTATCTTTTTAAGATCTTTGGCTAAGGTCAAAACTCTAATTATATAACAATTAACACCAATAAGTGTATAAACTAAGAGACAAGGAACAGATATATCATTCATTATATTCTACTTTAACCAGAATTTGGTCTGCTATTGAAATGTTCACATTAGAGTGACTAATTTGTTTTAGGTTACCTGGTACATTCTCCAGTTTGGAACTGAAGTCCCACATCTAAGGAAATCTTTCAATCCTTAACAAATCCAAACAATTGGCCACCCTAGTTCATATCGTCCCATTATTACAAAAGGACCAGCAAAACATGTTAGTATTTAAGAAAGTATTTTTTACAAAAACCCAAACTCCTAAGGATCTAAAACAATTAAAATGACCTTTTGTCTTTGTTAATTTCTTGTTTGCGGTTTGTAAGCAGCATCAGACCCAGAGGTGCCAAAAAAACCCTTTCTAATAGCCCACCCTTACGTGGTTCCAAGCCAGGCCCAGTAAGAAAGAGCCAGAAATATCCAGGCCAATTTTGGGGACTTAAAAGGTTCAGATAGTTCGGATAAGCTTTGGACAAGCAGCCAAATTCTGGAAGCGTATCTGAACTTCTTCCAAATCACAAAACTTTTGAGGTTTGCTCCTCCTTCCATCAAAGCCACTGCTACAGCTGACAGCCTCTTCACAGCTCTGCGTGAGCAATAATGAGTATGAGATTATCAGAGGCTCCGAGTCACGCCATCCCCTCGTTGTTTGGATAATAAAGTTCAGGGGTACTGAGGATAATCTCACTAGGGAGACAGAGACCAACATTTACTTATCATTTTTCTGTTCACTTCCTTTTTAGCTAATTAAACCTTAGTTCTTCACAGGAAATAAAACTTTGCAACCTCCATAATGGTTTGGCTTGGTAATATTGTATATATCTTTCCCGGTTTGTCTGGAAAAACAGGAAACGAGAGGTGCCGGCATGAAGATCCAGAATAGAGGGTTATCTTTTAAATTAGCAAATTTTTCATTTGCACGTGGCCGGGGCTGGCTGTGCCACTGGGTCAGTGGGGACGCCTGCCCTGATCTTTGGAAGGCTTTAGAGAGAGCCTTGGAAGGGAAAGGGGAGAATTTTTAAAGCAACATGTTGCCCTATATAAGCCTCCCAAGAGGCAGAGTAGAAGACTATGTGCTGTATAAGGAGGAAAATAGTAAGACAAACCCGTTTTCAAGTTTAGGCATATGTAAGTCATGTGAGAATTGTCCCTTTTTATCACTTTCCCGGGGAATCTGAATCTATGTTAACAAGTAGCCCTGAGCTTGCTGTTTCTTGTTTACTCAAAGCATAATGGAGTAAGCAAGAAGACAAATGTTATGGGACTAGGTCCTTCCACAAAGTCACACACGGCGTGAGAAATTCTGTTTCAAAAATGATCTGTAGAAATTCTTTTTTTCCTAACATATTTCTAAAGAAAAGTGAGGAGTGGAGAAAATAAAAAGAAAGCTAGATTTAGCAGATACATTTTCATACAATTAGCACATTTAATCTATCACTTGGAATTTTACATACGGAATCCAGTAAAAATTAACAAATGTTCATACAAGAGAGCAAACTGCCAAGAGATGTGCTAATTAAACAGATTTGGTGGAATAAATATGCTAAATTAGAAAGGAATTAGTACATTTCTTTATTCCTATACTTTGGACAATCCTGTGATTTCGGCACCCCCACTGGCCATATTATTCAATGACAAGGATTACTTGTAGTTTTTGACTAGAATGTGGCTAAAACTATTTTATTTATTGTCAGTGGTGCTTAAGGTTAGAAATAATGGTATCTCAAATTATAAGATCGCCTCATTTTATATCATAAATGGATTTTGGAAAAGTATTAAAGCAGCTTACTGTAAATTGAGTAACAGATTGCTATTTGAAAGCTAATTTTAGAAAATCCTGTTTTAAACTAAATACCTCTTTTGTGGCATGCCTAAATACTTCCTGCTTTGTCTTTTTTTATGTAAATCTAAATTTTTGTGTATTGGATTTATTAAGAAGGAGATGAATTTTACATGAGTGTAGAGATGTCTCATAGACAAGAAAACAGTTTGGTGGTGTAGAAAAAAAAAGCATTCGTTTAAGAATTTAGGGCTAAAACAGGGCTTAAAACCATAAGGTAACATTATTTTTGAGTAAGAATGTACAAGAATTTGAATACCTAGTTAGTCTCTGTAATACATCCACAAGATTCATTTTGTGAACTCATGGACTAGAACAGGACATTGGATAATAAACATCCAGGTTGAAAGAATGATTAATGTCAAATTAAACCAATGTCCTTCAATTATGTAATAATTAGGAGTCAGATGTATTTGTATCATAATGATGAGAGATGAGCAATTGCAGTGCTTGGAAAATTATTTTCTCCAAATATATTGAATGAATATAAATAATAATGGATTGTAGGTTGTATAAACCAAGTGATATCTTTTTAATACTAATAGCTTTATAACCAGACTACTCCCATAGAAGGCACTAGAACTTCCTGTGAATGATAAAACATTAAAGGAAGATCTTAACTCTAAGATACTTTTATTTTTCCAATTAACAATGGACAAAATATTTGGTAACATGGAGTAAAAGCAGGAGTGGGTGTTGAAGGGCATCCCCTTTAAAATCATTTTAGCTGAAAAATCTAATAATTAATCATGGGAGTTGCAGCACACAAAAAAACGGTAATGTGTTCATTCGGTTTCCTCTCTCCTTGTTGGTGCTAGATGCTTCAGTGTTCCAGGTTCCTACTCTGACCCTTGCCACATTCTGACATCAGGTAGTAGTCCATGGGCTGGAGACTGCTGGGAACACATGCTCTCACTAGGTCTGTGTTTTTGCCATGCAACTGGTAGTTCAAACTAATTTCAGATAAAGTGTTAAGAGTCACTAATCAGCCCCTTTCCAGTATCGTTTCCTACAACAATCATGTGGTAGGTAAGACACCTGGGGACAGAGGAAGAAGAATGGGAAGAAAAGGGTCGGGGAGAGGACAAGTTTTTGTTCCCCTTAAGCTTCAACACATGATATGGATAAGGCTGACTCTTTCTGTTAGAATCATTACATGTTAGAGCTGAAGGAAACGGAGATATTTTGTGGTTAAAAATCTATTCGTTTTAGAGTTGATGAAACCAAGACCTAGCAAAGTTTAGCAATTTTGTCCAGAGTCACAAATATAAGTTGGTTTTTGAATAGGAATGAGAGTCAGACTCTTGAAACCATACCTATGTGCCATATAGGACAATTGTGCTCTTTTATCTGTTTCAAAGTCATAATTTCCAAGAAAATTTCATCCTGGTCAGATTCTCCATACAATTTTTAACAAATTTTAACAAATTTTTAACAATTTTCAGATCGCTGTCATAATTCAATAGAGAACTCAATAGATAACTACTTCTCCTCCTACCCCTCCCCCTCTCCCTCCCCCTCTCACCTTTCTTCTTGTTCAATTTTTAATACAGAACTACCATTCCTTGGATATTGTTTGCTCTCCCCTATGGCAAAGCTAATAAAACAACATTATTTGTTTAACATGCGTTTAAATGTATTATTTACAAAACAAAGTAATTATAAAAAGCAAAATAGTAATTTTTATTGTAATTATGCTTATATGTATGTGTGATTATATATTATGTATTACATGTATGATTTTAATTGTGATTTATATCATGCCTTTGAATTATACTGTCTCATTTAAAAAATCAGTGAATACATGTTAAATGTATTTTGTAACATAAGTTATTGAACCTTCAATGCATATAAATATACAATGGGATAAAATGTTAAAATGTAAGCTTATTTCTCTGGTCCCCCTCTCTTCTTTCTCTCTCTCTTTCCCTCTCTCCATCCCTTTCTCTCTTTTGCCCCAGACTGAAACTGAAAGTTTATTCAGCTGTTTTTGATGTCTTAAACTTACTCTTTCTAGCCATCTGTTGAATTTTTTTTCTTTTATGAAAATAGACTGAACTTGTACACACAGTATTTGGGTAAAAAAATTATTTCAACTTCTTGTTGATCACATGTGAGGAGAATTCAGGCTTTGACTTTAATAAGCATATCAGTAATATTTATTCTCACCATCCACCAGACAACGGCTTGAATTTCGTATGACTGTTTTCTTTACCCTTTCTGTGCAGACGGCATTATTCACTATAAGCACCATTAAAGAACCAAGTGTCAATGAACCCAGCAGTGAACTGACAGTTACTTAAACAGCGCATGATCCAAAGCTGTTTGAGGAATGCCAAATGCTTCTTTCTTTTTTTTTTTTTTTTTGAACAAGTTCATTTCATCCAAGGGAAAAAATCATTTTATTTAAAGATTTATATTTATGAACATGTTATGAAGGTTCTGGATGTTCCCTGTAATGTTTTATGAAAGATACAGATGCGTTTCCAAGAATCGTGAAGCATGCCGGCTGGCCAAGGAGACAGTTTGGCCCTCAGTGGGCAGATCCAAGGGATGGAAGGAGTCGTCAGAGCCCTGGAGAGGGATTACACTCACTTGACAGTGGGATCTGCTGATCTTCCACCTGACAGTGTTCCGTGGTGTTCCTCTTTGTTCTGACTGTTTCCTCTCAACTCCCCCCAGATGGGTAATGGGAAGAGACCAGCTGCTTGGGAAAATAATCAGGAGGATCATTCCTAGGAGCCGGTCCCAACAGTCCAGGTTGGAGGCCAACCACCTGAAAAGGTTGTTAGCCAAGAAGCACTTCTCCTACTCTCTGGTGAACTGCTCTCTGGAGCCAGTTGAGAGGAGAAGGCCAAGAACACCAGAAGGCTGTCCCAGGGAGAGGGAAAGATAGGCTCCAGGGAGGCGAGCTGAGAGAGGACAAATTTCCCTCCTTCCTTAGTGTTTGCATAGTTATCTATCATTCTGGTGGAATTGGATGTGCTGACTTATTTTGTGATTTTGATTTTTCTATCTTTCATTTCCTGGCTTGATTGGCTTGCTTGGTTAAAGCATGTACCTAACTAAGTAAAAAGGGTAAGTAACTATTCCCTAGAAGGACCTGTCAACATATGCGAGAGGAGATCTCTGTATTTATATGGCTGGAGTCTGTGTCCCCAAACCTGGCCCACATTCTCCAATGCCATGTAGTTGGTCAGAAGAGTATCCAAAAAAGAGATGGTAAAAGGTTAAGCGTAAAACATTGCCTATTCTGGAGGAAACAAGTTAGTATATCTTTCTGATGGTAAGTGACTCTAATGTGTGTTTTCTAACACCAACAAGAAATTCTTCACTTCTGCATGGACACTGACTGGGTAACCTACAAATCTAACCCAATTCTGACACTGGGGATAGAGTCAGACCCACAGGTTAAGGGCTCAGCCCTACAGGACCGCCCTCTGTTTCAGACGCTCATTGGAAGTCCAGCTTGTTACCTGTGTTTCTGGTTCGTTATAAATCAGTTTCCCGTGACCCCATCTCAGGCTCAATGAATTTGCTAGAGTGCCTCAACAGAACTCAGGAAACCAGCTAATTTACTAGGCTACCAGTTTGTTATAAAAGATATTAAAAGGTACGAATGGACAGCCTGATGAAGAGATACATAAGGAAAGGTCTGAAGGAGTCTTGAACACAGGGAGCATCTGTCCCTCTGGAGTTTGTGGTGTGTCACCTTTCTGACATATGTTCTGGTTCACCAATCTGGAAGGTCCCTGAACCCTCTGTTTAGGGCTTTTAATGAAAGATTTATTATATAGACACAGTTGATTAAATCATTGACCATTGGTGCTTGAACTCAATCTTTTGCTCCTCTCTCTGCCCCAGAAATTGGGGGGTGGGGCCAAAAGTTTGAACACTCTTATTAGATGGTTGGTTCCCCTGGCAACCAGCCCTCCTCCTTAGATTACCTCCTTCGTAGCTTTCCAAAAGTCACCCCATCAATGTAAAGTCAAGTGTGATTGGCAAGGGTCTTGTTATGAATAAAAAGATACCCATTTGCTCTTTATGGCTCTGGATCACTTCAGAATATCAGGAACTGAGAACGAAAGACTACATATTATAACAAAAGATGTCTCCTTTGTTCTTATAATTTAGGAAATTTCAAGGATTTGTGGGTCTTTGAACCAAAAATCTGGGATAAAGACCAAAATATATATTGATTATAAAACACAATATACAGTGATTTTGTGTGGGTTCCCTGGAAAGCAGAATCTGAGACAAGGGCTTTTGCATAGGTACCTTATTTAGCAAATGACCATAAGGAGCAAGAGTGGAGGGCTGATAGAAGTGAAATAGGGCAGGAGAGAAAGGCAATCTATGGCTTCTTAATTAGCTGTTCACCTCTGGGACTCTATCTTGCCAAGAATCCTCTGAAGAGCCTTATGGAAATTGCCTGAGGAGCTAAAGAGGGACATATTTCCACCCCTATCATTCCCCCAAAATCAATCTTGTTAAGTTCACCAGCTTCTAGTTTATCAAATCCAAAGGTCAATTTTCAATCTTTTCTTCCTTGACTTTTTGATAACATTTGACATAGTGGATTTACATGGTTGATCTGTTCTTTTTGATATGTTACCCTTTCTTAGCCTCAGGGGCTTTATACATTGCAAGTTTGGTATTTGAATACCCATAGCTCACTCCTTAAGAAACTTAAGTTTTCTTTATAGTCATTCCTTAAGGGATCTTATCCATATTGATGGTTTTAAATACTATCTAAATGTTGATTCCTAAATTTATATCTTCATTTCTGACTTCTCCCTGAACCCCTACCTCATATAATCAACTACCTACTAGGCATGTTCCATTGGCTAACAGATGTCTCAAAGTTAACACTCAAAAGAGAGTCCTTGAATTCCTACCAGACCAATGTCAATGTTTCTAACTCCATACAAAGCAGTACCATTCAGCAGGTGCTCAGGCCAGAAACCAAGGGGATATTCTTGATGCCTCTGCAATAGTCTCACAAATGAGTCCTGCTCCTGCTTTTACTCCCTATCAGCACATTCTCTCTGGAACTGGAGAAAAGAATATAATTATAATTCAGTGCATGTCACTTCCCTTGATAACTGTCCAATGACTGTGACACATTTAGATAAAATCTGTAGGCCTACAGGGTTGGATGTGATCCTGTCTCTGGTTGACTCCTCAATATTATCTCCCACATACTACCTCTTACTCAACTTCACCTCCACTGGCCTCCTGGCCAAGCCTTGAATACAACAGGCTTGTGCTTGGCGCCGGGACCAGATACTCCCCCTTCCTCTCTCTGGAGGGCCATTGCCCCATGTTTTCACCCAGCGTGATTCCTCATTTCCTTCAGTTCTGTGCTCAAATATCATCTTCTCAGGGAGGTCTTTCCTGAATCCTTTGATTAGAATCCTACACACAGTTACCTGTAGTTATGCTTACCTTTTTTAACATACCTTTGCCTTAGTACTTGTTCCTACCTGATAATGGTTTAACTCTGTCTCCATCCCTGAAAGGTAAGCTGCATTTTGTTATAAAACCTGGACATTGTCTTAGTTACAGCTGGCATGGCCAGTATCGACAGCAAAGTCTAAGACAAAAGAGGAATTCAGTATATATTCATTGAATGAAGGAACCTGAATTCTCATAATAAAGAAAAAAAGAATACATATAGTAGTATAGAATTTGAAAGTATTAAGAATGTTCTTATTCTTTCATATAATATGAGTGATTAAAAATCAGCCATACACACTTTTGGAGAGTCCTATGAAAATGGATATTAATTAGACCTCTATTCCCTAAAATTACCAGAAGACTAAAGCAATGGATTCTCAAATTTTAGTCACCAAGCAGAAGGTTCTTTCCCAGCCCTTTGCCTTCATCTAGACTTTCTGGCAAATGCTCTTAAACTGATACGCCTTTGGCTCCTCTGTTTGGTTCTTGATGCTTGAGTGCTCTTAATGGGTCTTTTCTGGTACTGGGATAATAAAATCCGGGATCCAAAGGAATTGGTAGGAGAAGGGAAATCATAGCTTTTGGCCTGCTTTAACCCACAGAGCCACCCAGGTGCCCCATGGCCTGCTTTAAATTGAGCCTAAATAAAAGGAGTTCCCCTTGCTTATATCCTGGCTTTTGAAAGTTCTCACCAAAATCTGGGGTCAAACCCTTGTTTGGCCTTATTCTCTACACTCATATTTCCCGTAAGGACCAAATGAGGCAAGAAAACTACATCTGCATGCTTGCACTTGTCCGTTTCTCTTTCAATAAGATTTATCACTTTACTCTGTCATGGGCTACTTCTTCTGGCAGCCAGCCCCTACTTTACTTTGACATAAGAAGGTAGAAACACTAGGAAAAGGAATATTTCTATTAATAGGAAGATGATCATTTCGATTCTTCTATTCATAGAAAGATGATAATTTCCATTCTTTGTTCATTTTTTCCTTTGTTTTTTGATCATTTCCATATTGAACAAATATCAGTTGAGTTGTTACTCCTTATGAGGCACCATGCTAAGCACTAAACACAGAGGATTGTGTAGGACCAACATGGTTCCTGCCTTTATGGAGCTTACATTATAGAAGAAGTGATAGATATTATTCAAATATTGTTTAATTTGGTATTTATATTGTCTAAAGAAAAGAGCTAATATATAGGAGCAACTCAAATCAGAATGAGCAGGAAGTGATCAGGAATAGGAAGGGGTGACACAAAGGGCTGCAAAAGAAAACAATCAAAGGGAAAAACACAGACAATAGCATTGAGGTAAAAAAGAGCTCAGCATCCAAGGAACAGAAAACATCCTAAGAAGCTGGCGTGGAGAAAGCAAGGGCCAAAAGGCCCAACATGAGGACACACAGGTTTGATGAGGCAAACCATGTAGGCTTTTACACTGTGCTGACAACTTATGTTTTATCTGAAAACCCATTGGAAGTCATTCCAATAAATCTTAAAAAAATATTTTTTTTAGTAATAGTATGTATTACCTGGAGGTAGAGATAAAATGGGATATATTGGGGTGTGTCCCAAAATGTCAGATGTAGGTGATGGTGATCATAGCAGAAAAAGATGATGCTGCTTAAAAAATTAGAAATGCAAGTAGATTGAAATATATTTATTCTGGAATTTAGTTTGTAAGTAAGTACAAAGGATTGTCTTTTGTCTTTTACTGTTTTGAAAGGGAAGGATTATGTCACAGAGCCCTCTGAAACAAGTGAGAAGCAAGTGGTGTGATTAATCACTCACTGGGAGGAGACAGGATAATCATGTAAAATGCAAGCTCTATTGGCTTCATAATGAAGCCACATTTCAGCAATGCATAGACAACAGACCTTTTTAAACAATTGTCTCTTTTACCACATATATATTACAATTTCTCCCTAGAGTAATTTCACGACAAGGGCATTGCAAATTTTGCATAGAAGGCAAAATATACACATTAATTATACAATAAACATTTGTACTATGCTTTCACTTTCAACCTTGACTTTACCATTAATATAGAGAAAAATTTATCTATACTTTTCTCTTTTTAGATAACTTTTTTAGATTAAGCAATCTTCAGTTATATTGAGGTACTATTTAGTTCTTTTTGCAAGTTTCCATCATAATTTGGGTATTTATTAGAAATCTAAGCAGTAAACTTATCACAGATTTTTCTTTCCCCATTCTCTGCAACCAAGAATTTTTTGTTTGTTTGTTTGCTTGTTTTCATTTTTGTTTTTGTTTTTACTGTAGTGGTGGTGGTGGTGATTGTTTTTTAATTTGGACCACCTTTGTGATGAGAACCTATGATGACTAGATAAGCTGGCTGTGCTGAGATGATTTCTTTACGTTCTGTGATATGCTTGCATCAGGAAAGTATAAATTATCAGAGCAGAAAAAACTTACATAATTGCTTTGAAAGGGGAATTTCTCTAAATACTGGTTGATTTAGTGATTTCAAGGTCTACTCCTGAAATTCAGAGGTACAAAATTGGAGGAGCAATTCCTCCAGCACTTTTGCTTCCACAGACAGTTTGTGCTAAGGATTATGAGAGCCTGGGAGAAGTCTTCCACCGGAGACATTTGAGGTTACTTGGTCAGAAGATAGGTCTAAACAAGGCAGAAATGGAGTGAACGGAAAGTCAACACAGAAAAACAGGACTTACAGAAGCCAGTAGATGGACAGAGATGTAGCGGCAAAAGTGAAAAAGCTGATGGTAAAACATGAAGCATGAAATGATCATCATACAGGTGTTAGCATCACAGATACAAGTACCAGCAAGAAGAGCACCTTGTAAAGATCCCAATACCTGCTCTAGTTCTCACAACGAAAACAGAAGTTTGGAACAATTGCTCAGGTAATGAAGTTGCACTGAAGGCCAACGTGGACTTCTCCGTGTACCGGGATAACGCTAAACATCTGATGATCCTCCCAGTGAAAGTCACTCTGAGTAGAAACGGAAGCTCGGCTATTCCCGTTCAAAGTGACAATAGCAACCATTCCCATTGGTCAAAAGGCAGTTCCCAACACAGTCTCTTCTGAAGGAACCGAGAGGATGAGATTTGATTTTGAAATCTTGACATTTGTTCTGACTTTACTTTGGTCTGAGCAATAAAAATAGGAGAGTTACTCTGATTTAGAGGCTTTCTCTCTGCCCCAAGCGTTTCCTAGTTAGGCACAATTAAAATTTTAACCAGCTACCCACGGTGATTATTACCTTATTCATTGTAATGATTCATTGCAACCTCTTTGGGTTTTGTAAAGATTTTATCTTTTTGTGGTTTCCAAAATGTCGTAAGCGTCTAGCTTATTACATATGGTGACATTTGTAAACTGTATGATTCAGTGAAAACTTGTTCAGCGGTGCTTTTTCTAAGATTAACTTTATGAGCTTTTTCTCCTTCCTCTTAATGAGTGTTGTGGGGACTTTTTCCTCTCTGCTGGTTCACTCCCTCTTTGTAATAAGGGATGCTAACTGATATTACACTTTTTCTTTTTTAAGAGAATGAAGTCCTAAGGTATTTACATTGTGCCATGGATATGATTCCAGACACGCATCTAGTGAGTCTTCAAGGCTCTTTTGGGTCTGGTGACTTCCAGCAGCTGGGCTGCTGCTCTGTAGTTGATGTGGGGACCCCAGAATTTGATGAACGATGATATGTTAATTTTGGGACTCTCTTCTCAGTCAGACGTGGATGGCCTCAGATTTTATTCCAAGCATTTTTTCTGTATCTCATTCTAGGAAGTTTTAGATTAGTTGAAAATATGTGTAAACAACTTTGAAGATTTTTTTCTGTAATTAGTGTAATTTTTTGCACTCTCTGTTCTGCTGCTTGAAGATACCAAGTCTGTTGAGATCTGTGAGTTGTTAGGGGAAAATCTTATGCATTACTTTTTCCATGTCATTTAAAAAAAAAGAAGTTCCAAACCAAAAATGAACTACACTAGAAGAAATAATAGATTAGTTCTTGTGAGTTGACTTAATGCAAAAACCATTTATAATGCACCTTTCATTTGTGAAATATTTCAGCTTCTAGATGCCTCTTTAGTTTGCTGTTGAATTCTTTTTAAAAGAACATAAATTGGCCTCTTTTGAGCTATTTTAAGGAGTTTCTTGTTTACTAGGTGCTTTATCCATCAATGCATACTTGCACTGTTTGTATGTTTTAAGAGAATATCATTCTTTCAGACCCTTCAGAGATTTATGGTTAGAGAAATGGGTAAGATGCTGGTAACTTGATGTGTATACGTACTAGGCAAAAAACAGTGAACTAAAGAATCACCTTCCCATTTATGATTTAACTAAATCCATCAGAGTTTTGTTCTACTGCTTTCTGGAATGTCTTTTATCCCAATTAGTCTCTAAAAGTGTGAGGTCATAACAGCAAGGCTTATATCAGATATTCTCCAATTGAATCTTGCAGTCAGGGTCTTTTATTTTATTTTTTTAGGGGGAGAAAGGAAGAACCCTGGGAATGAAGTCCATGTTGCTCCGGGGATGGTTTTTCCCCTGAAACAATTTCACATAAGCCTACTTTATTAAAACACACACGCACACGCATGCACACACACACACACACACACACACACACAGACTCACCCCTGATTTAATTGCCACTAAAATATAATCATCTAGAGACTCAGGAGTGGGTGGTATTAAGGGTCACCAGACCCCCAGGGAATTGCAACCTAGAATTAACATGGCACATTACCAAATGTGACTGCGGGTTTTCTTCCTTGCTCTCTGATTATGCCTTCCTTTCCCTTCCCTCACTGTCCCCTGACACTATATCACTGTTTTCCTCAAAATCTCCTTTGACAGTTCATTAAGGCACCAAGTTTCCAAGTTCTTGAGAAAATGATTTTTTTAATATACTCTCTATTTCCCACAATGGATCTGACCAAAGTATTTAATTGTCTGCTTGCATTTTTTATGGGGCCACACAGATCATTTCCCCTGAGATCTTTCAGTTTGTCCTCTCCACATTCTCCCAGCTAACCCTACTTGTCTCATTTACCCTTCACCTTTTCCGACTTTTGGTCTTACTTCTGTCTTGAACTCTTTCTTTCGCTAGAAAGACTTTTTTATCCCCCAGGTCATCACATGCTGTACTGACTCCATACATGACAAGAGCCCACAAAGCAACAGAATAAGGATTCTGCAATAGGAATCAAGTATGGGCACCATCTGGACCACAGGAAAGGTACTAAAAACTCGAGTACATTGCCAAGACAATTAGAAACCCAGTGACTGGAAGATATACAAGTATCAGAGGTCTAAATAAAGGTAAGTCAAATCAGTAGCCACAAGATATCAGCACCAAAAGGGCACTGGAATAATTGCTACTCAGACAGGAAATCTTGCAGAGTGCAGGCCAGTCTCAAGCTGTAGTCTTACAAGGGGTCTGCCAGTGTGAATAAATGAGCCATGTTAGAGTGCTGGCAAATCTCTTAACGGGGCTTAAATAGAAATGTGGTAACATGTCCTTGCTCCATATTCCTCAACTTCCAGCTTTCCCCCACCCATCTAAATGGATAAAACCCACAATCCTGTTTTCACTCAACACCCTGCCAATTACAGTTGCTTTTTTGTCTATATATAATGGAAATGTGTTATAAATTTAGGTGTATATCACCATTTTCAATATTTCTCTATTTCCTGTAGACTTTTCTCTAGTGGGGGAATTATTTTTTGGATTAACCATTTCTAAACTATTTTTATAACACTTAGTCCAAAGATGGTAAAATGGGTACTACTATACACCGGACCACCTCCACAGATCCCACCTCTGGCAGCCAGTATTTTAATCAAGGCACAATTTCCTGCTAAGCTCTGGCTTTACCTCAGACTTCTCAGTGGAGCTCTCCAGGAAGTTACCAGCAATTTAACTGAACAGGCATTTGAGTTGACACATTCACCATGTTGGCCCATCCCTCGACATAGATGGGAAATTTAAATGTTTTTAATGGTGATATTGGCCTAAGGGTTTTCGGAAAATTGCTCTACTTCATCACCAAAAGTATAATCAGACCAACTGCATGAAGGAAAAAGAACATGAATATAGACATTTGTAATTTGGTTTTAAAAGTGGACATCGCTGCTTCTCTGCGACAGACACAAACAACTTAGGTATGAATCTTTCCAATAAATTGAGCTTTCATCAAGCAGTCTCTCTCTCTCAGTAGGAAAGTATTTAATCCTCTTTGCAAATATAGCCCAGCTCTCAACCTAACAGGACTGCCTACTGTGTTGGATTATAATCAGAACTTTTTCTGACAGAGACCACTCTCCCACAGGGACAGGACCAAGAATATTCATTTTGTAAAGAGCTGTCGGTCAGATTGAAACCTGTATCTCTGGCAAAAAGCCAATAGTTTATTTGCCATGTCACTCAACTTTTTCTCCCATGTTATATAATTACAACATAAGTGTCCAGCTTGACATTTCAGTCTGAGTAAAAGTAGATGTAAAAATCCAATTCAGACATGACAGACAAGAGACAATCAATTTTTACTTTCAAATATACAGTGACTAGATTAAAGGAGGGAACAGGCAGTTGCAATCTAGGATGTTGCCTTTTACTAGTTAGGTCATTAGACACAATCTGAACTTAAACGCCTGGGTGCAAAAACTTTGGAGAGAGGGCGTGTGATGTGTGTGTGCATGTATATGCGTGCGTGTATTTTTTGGGTTCGATAGAAGTGGCTGAAAGAGATTAGTGTAGGGACAGAAGGAAGGAGATAGGTTTAGTTACAGGGTTTCACAAGAATGCTTCTTGTTTTTCCACCATATCTTCCTGTAGGTGGCAGCACTAACAAGGCTGGATTAGAGAAAAAAAGTTTTGAGCTGACAGATTCCGAAGAAAAATTTTCAGTAACAAGAATACAGGGAGAAGTTAAGACTTGTGTTTTGCCCTTTTTAATTTGACTGTAAATGCTGAAAGTGTTTCAAGTAATCAGTTATTCAAACGAGATCTCTCTCTCTCTCTCACACACACACACACACACCCACACACACAAACACATACCAGAGCCACCTTATTTAAAGAAAACAGAGCAAAGTTGGGTAACTTGACATCACCAACTGCACTAGAAAGACCTGGAATGTTTCATGTCTCTTCGGGAGAGAGAATGAGCATGGTCTGTTCTGCCTGAAGCATCACTTCTCATTGATTAACATAAAATAGAAATTTAACCCAAACCTTTTACTTCAGGGAATATTCAAAAATTAGTCTTAGTGAATTTGGTAGCTGGAGTTAGAATTCTAGGCTCCACTTTTGAAGACAAAGAACATAAATTCATATATTATCGTTATTATTCAGTAATTAAGAGATTACTGAAGTGGTAATAAAGATAAAACAAAAATCCAGCCAATCAACTAATATAAAATACATATCCATATTTTATAATAAAGTTAATAGATATTGCCTGGCAGCATCAAAAAAGTGCTAGAAGTGAGCATGTTGAAAATTTGGTTTTGTAAAATTTAATTATTACTAATCACAAAATCTTAAATCTGTGATCATAGCCATGAAATTAATTTAACATTTAATAGTATGTTCACTTATATAATGCCTAATTTTTAAAATCAGCTTTTGGGTTTGTTTTGTTGCCCTACATAAATTATAAACTACTGAAAAACCACATTGTTTCGTATTCAGCAGCAGTAACACTACTATCAGTTTGGGGGCAGTTTCTATAAAAAAAATTCACCTTGTACTAATCCTCCCAACAAATGGAAGGGGTGGTATGGTTTTCTCCATCTTTCACGCTATGAAGCTGGAGATAAGAGGAAATTTCAAAGGAATTTGCTTTCATGTTAGCTGACTGATCACCCTCTACTCTCTACCAAATAAAGGAATTCCTTGGATTTCTACATGGCACCCTTTCTAGAGAAATGAGAACAACAAAAAAACCCCAGACTATATACTACCCATATATAGCTGTGTTGCTATAAATTCAATTTATAGGAATTTGTCTGAATACCCTCAAAGAAAAGCATTTTTGTGGTATTTCTTCTGGAAATCCCTCAAGAACAAGCAATGTGGTAATATTTCTCATTGAAATACTGCATTTTTCTTCCAGTGGTGGCAGAAGAAAACCATGAGAAAATTTGCCTTCCTGAAGGGCATTTCTTCTCTCACACAGTGTTTCTGAGGGAAAGCAGTAGAGTCTGCAGGTGGTAAAATTTAATAAGGGAACTTTGCATTCACTAGTGCCTTTGACCTATGAATCATAAAGTGCCTTACAAGCATTAATTAATTAATCCCTCCAACACCTATACAGAGTGGGTAAATCATATAACCAAAATCTAGGATTCGTTGCAATTTTGTGAGCATGAGACTAGCTATAGGACTGTCCACTATTAAATAATCTTGGTGCATAGAAGGAAGTTTACCATTAACAATTCAGCTGAATGGGGAGCTAACAAACTATGTGGAAAGTACAGTTTTAGGCACTTGAACTACGTTACCTTATTTACACCTCATAACAGCCTGGGAAGAAATCTATTGTTATTGTCACTTTCCACAAAGGTCAAAAGCTTCACATTGCCCAAAGCTTCATAGAAGAGTATGTCTTGCTCTGAAAATTTTGTTTCCATGACATCACCCTGCCTCATGAAGGATTTCAGTTATGTGTTGTCCTGTACTAAAACCCAAGAACTTTTCTGATAAATTTTTGACAACTCTTCGCTACCTCTCTTCACCACTGCTTTCTACTACACAGCCAACACAGCCAGTGGAATGTCTCTTCTGTACGTTCTAGTAGGCAAAATAATTTGAATTATTAAAGACAGGACTAGGAAGGTAGCTATACTGTTTGCAAGTTTTAATGAAACTTTACTTTTCCTTTTTTCTCAGGTTGAAATTCAATTGTGTTTATAGATCATGAGTACCTTAAAACAAAGAGCAATATTTTAATTAATGTAAACTTTCTGGGCGATCAGAAGAGATTTGATAAACTAATGAAATCAGAGAAAAAGATTTACTACTTTATATCATGACTTCATTTATTTCTACATTTTACAGAATGACATTTCCAAAACTATTAAGGCTCAGCAAATTTTGGCTCAACATCACTAATCATCAGGGGTATGCAAATCAAGTCTTCTAGAAGATGTCATCTCTGCCTGTCAGAATGGCTAGAATCAAAAAGACAAGAAATAACAAGTGTTGGTGTGGATATAGAGAAAAAGGAACCCTGGTTTACTGTTGCTGGGAATGTAAATTGGACCGCCACTGTGGAAAATGGTATGGAGGTTCCTCAAAAAATTAAAAATAGAAATATCAGATAATCCAATAATTCCACTGTTGAGTATTTAATCAAAGGAAATGAAAACACTAATTTGGAAAGATATACACATCCCTATGTTTACTGAAGCATTATTTACAGTAGACAAGATATGGAAGTAGCCCAAGTATCGATTGATAGAAGAATGGATAAGGAAGATGTGGTATATTTATGTCATGGAATATTACTTGACCATATAAAAGGGTGAGATCTTGCCACTTGTGAAACATGGTTGGACCAGAGGGCATTATGCTAAGAAAAATAAGGCAGTCAAAGAAAGACAAATACCATATGGTTTCACTTACAGTGGAATCTATGAAATAAAACATAAATAAGCCAAATGCAGAATCAGACTTATAAATACAGAGAACAAACTGATGTTTGCCAGAGTCTGGGGGGTTGGGCAAAATGGGTGAAAGGGAGAGGGAAATACATGCTTCCAGCTATGGCATGAACAAATCACAGGAATAAAAGTTATAGCATAGGGAATATAGTCAATAGTGTTATAATAACATTCTATGGTGACAGATGGTAGCTACATTCATGGTGAGCATAACATAGCATACAGAGTTGTTGAATATTGTGCTGTACACCTGAAACTAATGTAACATCATATGTCAACTATACTCAAGAAAACAAGCAAATTTTGGTGTACCATACATCTTTTTATGATTATGAAATATTTCCATGATTGATACCTATGAAGTAAAAAATGCTGTTTGGGGCATTATATTGCTCTAAGGATAGTATAAATTATAGATGTATAACTTCTTTTTGAAAATATAAGGAGGGAATATTTCAAATCCAGCAGTCAGAGTGTTTCTTCAAAAGCATGAATGTTATGATATTGGCACAAAAACAGACACATAGATCAATAGAACAGAATAGAAAACCCACAAATAAACCCACAATTACATGGTTAATGAATCTTCAACAAAGTTGGAAAGAACATCCAATGAGAAAAAGACAGTCTCTTTAACAAATGGTATTGGGAAAACTGGTCAGCTACCTCCAAAAGAATGAAACTGGAACACTTTCTTACACAGAAAAAGAAACTACAAATGGATTAAAACTCTAAGTGAGAGACCCGAAACCATAAAAGTCCTAGCAGAGAGCACAAGCAGTAATGTCTCTGACATCAGCCATAGCAACATTTTTCTAGATATATCTTCTGAGGCAAGGGAAATAAAAATAAAAATAAATTATTGGGACTACACGAAAATAAAAAACTTTTATACAGTGAAGAAAACAATCAACAAAGGTAAAGAGCAACCAATGGAATGGGAGAAGATATTTGCAAATGATGTATCTGATAAAGGGTTAGTATCCAAAATAAATAAAGAACTTATACAACTCAATACCCCAAAACCAAGCAATCCAATTAAAAATGGGCAATAGGGGCACCTGGGTGGCTCAGTGGGTTAAGCCTCTGCCTTTGGCTTAGGTCATGATCTCAGGGTCCTGGGATGGAGCCCTGCTCAGGGCTCTCTGCTCAGCAGGGAGCCTGCTTCCCCCTCTCTCTGCCTGCCTCTCCGCCTACTTGTGATCTCTCTCTATCAAATAAATAAATAAATAAAATCTTTAAAAAAACCAGGCAATAGACATGAACAGACATTTCTCCAAAGAAAACATCCAGATGGGCAACAGATACATCAAAAGGTGCTCAACATCACTCATCATCAGGGAAATACAAATAAAAACTACAATGAGCTATCACCTCACAATTAACTCAGAATGGCTAAAATCAAAAACATAAGAAACAATAAGGATGGAGCAAAAGGAACGCCCATGCACTATTGGTGGGAATGCAAACTGGTGCAGTCACTATGGAAAACAGTGTGGAGTTGCCTCAAAATGTTAAAAATAGAACTACCGTATGATCTAATAATTGCACTAC
Source organism: Lontra canadensis (assembly GCF_010015895.1). Lineage (NCBI taxonomy): Eukaryota > Metazoa > Chordata > Mammalia > Carnivora > Mustelidae > Lontra > Lontra canadensis. The sequence goes on from NW_022631017.1 coordinate 21,159,309, forward strand.
TAGATATTTACCTCCAAAACACAAAACCACTAGTTCAAAGGGATACATATACCCCTGTGTTTATAGCAACATTATTTACAGTAGTAAAATATGGAAGCAGCCCAAGTTTCCATCAATAGATGAATGGAAAAAGAAGATGTAATATATACAAGATATATACACCACACACACACACACACACACACACAAACACACAAACACACACACACACACACAGACACACACCGGAATATTATTCATCCATAAAAAAAGAAAGAAATCCTGCCATTTGCAAAGACTTGGATAGAACTAGACAGTATAATGTTTACCAAAATAAGCCAGTGAAAGACAAATAACATATGATTTCACTCATATGTGGAATCTAAAAAACAAAACAAACAAGCAAAGGAAAAAGAGAAAGAGAGAGAAAAATCAAGAAACAGACTCTTAACTATAGAGAACAAATTGATGGTTATCAGAAGGGAGATGGGTGGGGGTGTGGGTGAAACAGGAGATGGGGTTTAAGGAGTACACTTGTCCTGATGAGCACTGAGTAATGTATGGAATTCCATATGTTGAATCACTGTTTTACAACTGAAATTAATATAACCCTGTATGCCAACTATGCTGGAATTAAAATAAAATTTTAAAAAATAAATAAAACATGAATGCTACAATCTTAATGCCCTCTTCAAAACCCTCTTTTGGTTTACCATCACATTTAGAATGAAGCCAAATACCTCAAGATGACTTAAAAGACTCTAAATGGCCTGTCGCTTCCTTTTCTCAGGCCCATCTCCTACCCCACTCCATTTGCTCTGCCTGTGATTTACATTGACCTTTCTTTGAACACGCATCAGAAACTTTGCATGCATGACATGGATGGAACTAGAGGGTATTATGCTTAGTGAAATAAGTCAATTGGAGAAAGACAACTATCATATGACCTCCCTGATATGAGGAAGGGGAGATGCAACGTGGGGAGTTTGGGAGGGTAGGAAAAGAATAAATGAAACAAGATGGGATCTGGAGGGAGACAAACCGTAAGAGACTCTTAATCTCACAAAACAAACTGAGGGTTGCTGGGGGGAGAGGGGTAGGGAGACGGTGGTGGGGTTATGGACACTGGGGAGGGTATGTGCTATGGTGAGTGCTGTGAAGTGTGTAAACCTGGTGATTCACAGACCTGTACCCCTGGGGCTAATAATACATTATATGTTAATTTAAAAAATTTAAAAAATTAATTAAAAAAAAGAAACTACGCATGCTTTCTTGTTTCTTGCTGGAATTCCTCATCTCTCACTCCCTGATTTCCCCATGGGTCCCTACCTCATCTCTCTGCCTTTGTTCATCTCCTCCACTCATTTGTGTATATGTTCAATCTCTATCCTTGTAGGGTGCTTTACTTTTTTCATTGCACTTATCATTACCTATCATTATAATAAATATTTATTAATTTATGCCTGTCATTTCCTTCTGCAGTGTAAGGTCTGGGAGGACAGAGATTCTTTTTATCCTATTCATCTCCTACCCTAGGACTTAGAGTCCATGATAAGCCCTTATGAATGAATGAAGGAAGGAAGGAAAGAAGGAAGGAAGGAGCTTTTATACTATTTATAGCATATTTACACTATTTATAGCATCTGTAAATTATTAAACACATATTTCATGGCACTCTAATTGCAGAATGGTATTTTTTTTTTTCAGGGCATTAGAATTCCCACTTAATGGAACAATGCATTTGAAGATGCAGCCCTGCACATTGCTCTTTATGAGTATTCTACATTATAAATTTTTTTTAATTTTCTTTGTGGATGTGATATTCTCAATGTATGATGAGCAGAAACAAAAACCTATGGAATTTCTTTGATTTATAGAATTTGTGGCAATCAGTATTTTGGGGGTAAGGAACTCAGACAAAGCTTCTCATGTTCTCTTATATAGAATGAAGATAACTGAGGTTTGATATAATTGCTTAAATTTCTGAAATCTTTTTTTCCAAATGTTGATTGGAAACCTGGAGTGTACTAAAGAAGGATTTTAAAGGGAGAGTTTCAATTTGCAGGTTTGCCTAGGAAACCTGCTATCATTACTCTATAAGCAAACTCTGTGTAGACTATTTGAGATATTATTAGGGCCTTAAATGAGAAATAGGTATTAGCCTCATGACCTTTATTTTGTGACTGAGATATATTACTATATAGGGAGCAATACGAATGAGTTGGTAAATGGTTAGACTAGTATATGTTGGGGAAGAAACAGAGAAACTTCCTTCTTTTACCAAACCAATACATCCACCAAATTTACACATATTTCACGAATTGAAACAGATGTAAGTTTATGGGCTGACTGCAGGGCTCCATATCCTTATTGTTTTTGTTTTGTTTTGTTTTTTTTTGCTGTGGACACTATTGGCTGTCTAATAACCACCATAACTTCAAAGTGATGATAACCACACTTGGTATTTCAAAATATCTATAGCAATTATAATATTCCATAAAGAAAACTGTGATATACTACGTTCATAGTTCCAGAAAATGCTAAATTTGCATCAGAAGATGACAAAAACAAAAATGTAATGTTTTCCATCATAGATCTCCTGAATTCTATGTACAGACCAATGGATCTGTGATCTGATATTAAAAACCTCAGGTTAGGGAATGACTGGGTGGCCCAGTCTGCCTTTCTGCTCATGTCATAATCCCAGAGTCCTAAGAATGAATCCCATATTGGGCTCCTTGTTCAGTGGGAAGCAGGCTTCTCCTTCTGCCCCTGCTCCTCCTTGGGTTTGTCTGTTTCTCTGACAAATAAATAAAATCTTAAAAAACAAAACAAAACAAAAAAACAAACCTCAGGTTAGAGAGCAAACAAAAAATCTACTTATTACAAAAAAGAATTTAAGCTTCCTTTTCAAGATGAGGTTTATTTATTCTACTTTAGGAAAATTCTAACTTATATAAAATCTAATAAGGTTTAATTAATTCTTAGAAGAAGATTTTATAAAGGGGAAAGGAAACCAGCATTTAAATATGGGCATGCTTGTCTTCCAATCTTCATACTTTTAGACTTTCTTTAAAAGCTAAGATTTTATTTTTTAGAGCAATTTTAGGTTCATAGCAAAACTGGAAAAATACAGAAATTTCCCATATATCCTCTGCTCCTACATGAGTCTTGCCTTCCTCATTATTAACATCCCCCACCAGCTTCGCACTTTTCTGAAAAACATAAAAACCAGATGCCTGCTTACAGCGGTAGAATATCCCCCTGATAAAAATGGACAGAGCTCCCGGATCAGTATTTAACTCATTCGCTAATTTCCTCAGAGTTCAGTAGTTTCATGTTTATGTACTTAGGCTTCCTTTGGCCCACCATCTCTTTGCTTTGGCTTTGTATTACAGAGGCAACTGTCCAGATGATTTTAGCCAAAATCCACTTTGGACATTTTCTGGGGCTTACATATCCATGTGAGTCTTGTACTTTATTCATTAACGTTTTATGTTAAGTTGAAATGTACACTAAACTTTGTTTATAGACAAATGTTTTAACGAAAGAAATGTGATGACTGAGTATGTAGCCCTCAAATTATTTTTTTGTTTGTTTTTTGTTGTTGCTGAGGCTGAAATTAACTAATGCATTCATTGTTTAATTAAAATTTGAAATACATCAAAATGCAGTTGTAAGTAAACTGTGAAACATTATAATAAAAGATAATACATTGAAAATACACCTTTCAACTCAAAACTAACCAAATTGATAATAATCACAAGGTTATGTTAGGCTGAATAGGAGAAAAGTGGAGAAAGAAATGGTTCTGTTATCTATTCATGATTTCTTACATATCAGACATTGTATTATCTCATTCAATCTTTACAATAACTGTAAGACAAAGGTATTATTATAATATTATTACTGGAAACCAAGATTAAGAAACTTCTCCAGGTCACACTAATTGACAGATATAGAATTCATGCCCAAGTATTTCTGTCTCCCTATGAATAACAGAGCTCTGGATATGTAGCTAAGAAAAAAAACACAGCCATTACAGACACAATATCCAAGACATCTCATAACAGATTGACCTCAAGCCAATAAATATAAAGACACTGAACCTTGCAGTTAGCTTTTTTCTTTTCAAATTTCCCTGAGGAGTTAGTTTCTTTTTTACTTTATTTTATACAAAGCTGAGTTAAAAGATCACTTTTTAAGGCATAAAACTAACAAGTAAACGAGAAAGTTTACATGACGGTTGAATTTATTGTGAAGTTATTTTTAAAACCACATTTAAAAAAGGTATTTCTTTTTCAGGATTAATTTTTTCAGCAAAAAAAAAGACATCTTGCTAATGGACTCAGCACCTTCTAAATCTGTAGCCCTAAATTTCTTCAGTTTTGTTTCTTTGGGTTATTTTTTTTATTACTATCAGATAACACTACCAGAATGTCTTTTTGGAAGGAAAGGGTGTGGGGGTCATGGGCTAATCACAATAGAAAAGAATATTCTGCTTTGTTAAAAAAAAAAATAAGAAGAAGAATTTTGAAATTTTTATCATGCTCTTACAGCTTTCTCTTTCTCTCTCTGCCTCTCTCTCAGCTTCAGGGCTGCTGTGTACTTTGGGGTCACTAAAAGAGCAGCTAACCATTTGACACAGTGTTTGGATTCTCACCCCCACACAACAGACCCTCATTACCAAACTGTTAATCACTGCCAAAGGAGCAAGTCCCCTGACAGCTCTCAAGCCCCCCATCCCCCAAAGTACATCTTTCCACACTTGGTATCAAATTGCATTGTGATTATAACAACACGGGGACTGGGTAGTTTAAATGTACATTAGCGATGAGGAAGCTTTTATCCAGCTTGGGTTTAAGTGTTTCTTCAGCTATTGAGTGCGTGTTTGCACATCAGTTAGAAGTATAGAGTTTGAAATTTGTTCTTATAAACACATAAACATTACACACAGCACAACTGATGCCCTGGTTTCTTGGAGTCAAGACTCTATCTTGTAATAGAGCCAACCTTCCAATGTGGAGTTTTATATTTTCTTGTCATTGGATATTGCCTCATCTTTTATTTAGCTATTAGGTTAATGACACAGCTACTTATTCAAAACAGAAAAGTTTGTCCCATCAACAGTCATTTTGTTTATTTGATGCCAAATAGCCACACTGGCTGATGTTTTCCACCTACCCAGCAGACTCATTGAAATCATCTGGTTTGTTTATAGTGTGTATACAGAGCCAAGAGGTGAGGAGGGGAGGTAGAACTTGATTTTATATAATAACCTGTATGGCTCATTTCTGTGTTTTTAGCATATCTTTGTTTTTAAAGATTTTATATATTTATTTCACAAGTAGGCAGAGAGGCAGGCAGAGAGAGAGGAGGAAGCAGGCTCCCCGCTGAGCAGAGAGCCCGACTCTGGGCTCAATCCTAGGACCCTGAGACCATGACCTGAGCCGAAGGCAGAGGCTTAACCTGAGCTACCCAGGCACCCCAGCATATCTTTGTTTTTTAAAAGGTGATGTTTTCATGTCCTGAACTTAAATCTTTATTTAAAGGTATAGTCTCTCAAGGGACAATGTAAGACTGAAGACAGTTATGTAAATTGACCACTTTGTCATGTATATATTTATTAGATTTGCAAAATGGGGATCTCCTGCCTTATAACTGTTTGGTTCCTTTATTTTTACACCATTGTATCAAAGGCATTCCAAGTGACATGAAATTGATTACCTTACACCAGTTCATGTCCACCAAACCCTCTTGAAATTATATTTTTTGTGGAATATTAATAATATATGACTAAAAATAAAAGTACTATCTCATGATGATTGGTGTTAGTGCTTCTCTAGATATCTCAGTCCTCTTCCCAGTGTCTGAATAATAGTACCAGTCAAGATTCTGTTAGCTGTAAGTGCTGGACTCCCAAGACAAATTGGCTTAAACTATAAAGGAATATATTGCTTCACATAACTGGGAAGTCAAAGTAAAACCTGTTGTCTCTTGGCGCTATTGAACATAGGAGCTCTGTGAGGGCAGACTGTCTAATTTTCCCCACCTCCCTGCTCTCTGGCTTTGCCTGGCTTTCCTCTGCAGGCTGGATCTCACCATATGGTAAGTAAGATGGACCTTGGCTGAACCAGAACTTTATTTTTCTGGAAAGAGTAGTTCTTTCTTCCAGGGTCTGCATATCAGTCCCTGAAAAATATTATATTGTGTCCAAAATAATTCAGAGCAGTAATTGGTATAGCCTCAGTGATATGCTCATTACTATGGCTTTTGGCAGATTTCAATGATCACAATCCTACCAGGACTCTATGGGCTGGAAGAGAGATGATTCCTTCAAAGTTTTACAGAAATATAATTGACTTACTCCCCCTACACCACCCGCCAACACCAGTTGCCAACAAGAGGGGCAATAGCAATCGACCTAATAGTCACTAAATATAAAGTCAGGAGTTCAGAAGGCTGCTATTACTTTCACTCTCCATCAATCTAAGCTCTTCATTACAAAGACAAGGCTTGAACCAAGCCAGTTTCCTTACCATCTTCATTCTGTTCTGTAATCTGTATTCCATTTTCATCCTCCATTTTCTTAGGATTGATTTAGCTTTCTTCTTACCCATTCAATTGGATATTCAAATTATATGTATGTTTTAGGAAGCAACTCAAGCCTCCATGTAACACAAATCCTTACATAATTAACAAACACGCTTGTATTTCTTTTATTTCTTATAGCATTGTGTTTATCTTTTTTTAACATCTTAATTTAATTTTATTTTTTTCATGTTCCAAGATTCATTGTTTATGCACCATACCCAGTGTTCCATGCAATATGTGCCCTCCTTAATACCCACCACCAGGCTCACACATCCCCCCCCACCTCCCTTGCCTCTATAACTCTGTTTGTTCTTCAGAATCCACAGTCTCTCATGGTTTGTCTCCCCCTCCAATTTCCCCCAATTCATTTTTCCTTTCCTTCTCCGAATGTCCTCCATGTTATTCCTTATGCTCCATAAGTAAGTGAAACCATATGATAATTGACTTTCTCTACTTGACTTATTTCACTCAGCATAATCTCCTCCAGTTCTGTCCATGTTGATACAAAAGTTGGGTATTCTTCCTTGCTGATGGCTGTGTAATATTCCATTGTATATATGGACCACATCTTCTTTATCCATTTGTCTGTTGAAGGGCATATTGACTCTTTCCACAGTCTGGCAATTGTGGCCATTCCTGCTATGAACATTGAGGTACATATGGCCCTTCTTTTCACTACCTCTGTAATCTTTGAGGTAAATACCCAGTAGGGCAATTGCAGGGCCATAGAGTAACTCTATTTTTAATTTTTTGAGTTAATTGTTTTTAATATATCTTTCTTTGCCTCCAACAATGTCACAAATTACCTTCTAAGCATAAATTTTGCTTCCCTTGATATAATCATATGGCTGCCCACAGGCGCTAGGGAATGTGTCTTTTTATTCATATATAGCAAGGAGGATAAAAATAAAAGGACAGAGAGAAAAAAAGAAAAGAGAGAAGAAGCTGGCTCTATTTCGAACAAGAGCTGAGTGAGCCTCTCTTCAGTAATATTAGCCTGGCCAGACTTGCCCATTCAAGATCCAATCCAGGGCCAGAGGAAAGGAATATTAATTAGGTAAACATCAACTGGCATTCCAATCACCTGAGGCAAAATAAAATTAACAACAAGACCAGTATTATATCTGGTCCTGAACTAAATATACAGTAAAGGGTCATATGTAAATGCAAATAGAATGAACTATAATGGAATTAAAGCATGTAATAAGCTGATGAAATGAAATTAAATGAGTAATAATTAATGTATAACCCCAATTCAATTAGAATTAAGAGACCATTTTGCAACTCAAATGAATTTTATCTTATTCACAATAATTTTAAGTAATATCCTGAGGAGTTTATCTAATTAATCTTTGTGTTATATTATTAAGCCTAGTACAAAATTCCTAAAACAAGCAGTGTTGTATTATTAAGAAATGATACAATTAAGTAATCCAAAAGGCTTTTATTCCACTGAGATAATTCAACATATTGACTCATCAGTTTTCACCAAAAAAGAATTAAGAATTTGATTTCCAACTATTGTGTCAAAGATATGTTTCCTTATATCTTGATTATCAAGAAGTTGAGAGTGTTAGATGGAACAGTACCGGACTAATTGCATATTCATTCCCCATGATACCTGCTAGCAGTTTTCTATACCACAGAACAGCATAAGACTTCTAAAAAGGCAAAGATCTAAATTTAATGTGTAGGTCTTGACTTAAATGGATTATGTAGAACATTGGCTTTAAGATCATCTTTCTATTTGCCCTTCTCCTTAGAAGGCTGTGGGGACAGGAGAGTCCCTTTTTTTTTTTTTTTTTTTGGTCAAAAAAGTTCATGGAGGAAGATCTGTGCCTAGATTTGAATGGTCCTGCATATAGCCAAGAAGTTGTCTTATCATGAACTAAGAGAATACAACCTTTAAATTTTTAGATGGCAACACCATTATTATATCTCAATAAGCATGTAGCCAGTGTCCACACATTCTGAATATAATGTTCATCCTGTAATTTTCTATGTCAGTTGTCAAAGTATTTGCCTAGCAATCTGTGTGTATGTGTGTATATACAGAGAAAGAATTATTCACTTCAAAGAGACACTGAGCAAAAACAGCTACTTAAATTCTAAAATTTCAGTATTTTTTTTCAGTATGAGGGATTCAACATAAGGCAATCCTTTCTGTGATGTTATTTCCCATAAACTTCAATGAACAGTGATTAATGGGTTTCTGTTATTATTGTTTTTATTATTCCAATGTTTGGAAGTTTGCTATTTGGTAGGGAAGACTCTCACACTTGAAGTTTTGGGGGGGACTTTTTCCTAGCTGCAAGCCTCATGATTTTCCTGGACAGTAAAGCTGAAGGAAATTAGAAATGAGTACAATGGAACAACACTAATAGATTGTTTAAGTTGCTAGAATTTCTTTTCCTTTTACATGGTAACTGAGAGCGATTCTAGAAATATCCTGAATAGAAAAAAAAAAAAAAAGTAACTTTAACACTGAGAAATATCTTTTTCCAGTTATCCTATTAGAATTTGAGATCATCAGATTTTTTTTTTAAGTACAACATGTTTAGACACTAAAAAAATATTACCTGTAGGTAAAATAACCTTACAGGGTGATTTATGTCTAAGTTTTAGATCATGCATCAAATATGGTTTTATTCTAGATACCATAACTAATGAGAAGATGAAAGTACTAGAGGGAAGAGTATAATTTCTTGTGTATTCCCTCACCATAATACCTGACCGATACTTTTTTATAACATACTATGACACAATTTTCCCAAAAGGCAATGATTTGAAATAGAATAGGTAAGTATTAACTCAGAAAAATGTACCTTTTTTTAAAAATTGTGATCTCATATATTATTTATAGCCAATATGTAGGTCTGAAATTTGAAATGTTTACCTAAATTAGGCAACTAAGGACATCATTGTCTTTTCCTGTTAACTATGCAGAAACAGAAATAACAGCATATTGTTGCATATTAAGTGATCTAACTTTAAGTAAAGGATCTGGGAGTTTGAATTTTGAATGGCCAAGACACTCAATATATAATAACCAACTATTTCATATTATGGATTAAAACACTAAAGTAATTTATTTTTTCATTTTTTTGGAAAATCAGGGTTCAACTCAGAATATTATCTCTAAAAACCAGTCTCACTAACTGAGCTTTAGCTTTTTGGGATAAATCAAGTTAGGTAAAAGATATTGATTAAAGTTTAAATTTTAAAAATAAACTATATTTGAAGGAATTTAAAAATTGTAAAATAGAGAAATGTTATTTTACAGAATTTTTACTTAACAGATTTTGCTTTAAAATATTTCTGACAGATTAATGTGCCTTAAGAAATCCAGCATTCTACCCTTTTTATAACACCAAGAAAAAATAGGAAGTAGTTGCGGAGTTTAACACTTGTATGCCTGCAACTGCATTTTTTTTTTTAAGATTTTATTCATTTATTTGACAGAGAGAGATCACAAGCAGGCAGAGAGGCAGGCAGAGAGAGAGGGGGAAGCAGGCTCCCTGCTGAGCAGAGAGCCTGATGCGGGGCTCGATCCCAGGACCCTGAGATCATGACCTGAGCCGAAGGCAGCGGCTTAACCCACTGAGACACCCAGGCACCCCTGCAACTGCATTTTTAAGTAATACCTAACTTTAGACACATTTGCACATACATATTTTACTCTCAAAGATTTGAAATAATTTATAATAGACACACAACATAAAATAAAATTTTCCCATTCCAAAAAACGTAGTTAAAGTTGAGGACTCCTACTTTACCTTCACTAATTCATGCCTTAAATTGAATCTTATTCTGCCAGAACTTAAGTTATTTTAGAATAAAGTAACACTACTTTGGAACCCATATGAGCTTTTTCTTATCATGAGGACATCATTAAAGAGGGAGCTGTAACTTTCCAAGCAGTTTTGAAAAATAAATTCAGAACCCTTTACCCCTAAGTATCCACAAACTGCTTAAACTTCAATAATTAAAACATCAAAGCAGGAAAGTTCCCATGTACTATTTACTCTAAATCCCTCAGTTTACAAAAAAGGAAAAAAAGAAGTCCCCGTGAACTGGTGTCAAATCCAAGCTAGAACCCAACTCACCTTACTTCCAAGGCTCTTGCTATCAAGCTATTCTGGGGATGGCATCCCAGGAACACAGATGTTTCCTTTGATTCTTCTACTCTGCTAATTTGATCTTTAGTCCATTTACATCACAGTTTTGTCAGTTACTGTGTTTTCTTAAATTTTCCTTGGGAATTTTGTAAAATCATCCAAAAATTATTCCACTACCACATATAAATAAAGCACAAAGTTCCAGGTAGAAGACTTATAGCTCCCAAAGGGATTAATTTGCATGGAGAAGTAATTTCAGTAAAGAAGGAGATCCACTGGGTAGAAATTAACTTTGTCTTTTATCATCAAAGTGTATTTTTGAAAGGTAATGAAAATGTAATAGTCATGTTAGACAATGTTCTTATTTATATGATGTCATTTGATCTTTAGTAATCTAACAGGCAAGTATTATTACTTCATGATAGATATATAAAATGGCGGCTTAGTTTACTAATTTGCTTCTTGTAATAGAACTACTTATGGTCAATGCTTGGGCATGAACCAAGGTGTTCCAACTCCAAATCAGAATTCCAGCCTTCTTATTCTTTATCAAGTATCAGTATCAAAAATACTGCACAAATGCACATGAATTCACCCTTAAGACAGTGAATTAATTTCTTCCTATTGTTTAAAGGTGTGAAATGCTTTTACATTCATTATCTTATATGATATTAAAAACAGCCCCATGAATTAGGTAAGACAATTATTATCATGACTTCCACTTCATTAATAAGGAAACTGAGGGTCAGAATGTTAAATGATTTAATGAAGGTAACACAGTAGATATGTGACAGAATCAAGCTTGATCATGTTTCTCACTCTACATATAACTGTCACAGCAAAAGCCCATAAGTCTCCAAGAACTTAACTGATTCTGAGTTTTTAATGATTGGTTAAACTTACTGCCCTCCAATACCACTTAATTTCTCCCTTAGCAAGGGATTCTTTTAAACAACTCTTCCTGTCATTTAAAATGCATTCCCAGAGGTGCCCAGGATTCATCCAGGATTTTGATTATGTCCAGACAATCACTCCAATAGTTAAATATTTGTTCCACAATGACTTAAACACAAATGTGAAGTAGACAGACTAACCCAACAACAGTTGCTTAATCAGCATTTTTAAACCCCTTCCTTGTAGATGTTGTTCTGAGGACTAAAATCTGCTTTCCCCTTTGAGTCTTTATGCTGTATAATGGAGATGGCTGGAAGCCATTAAAACAAAACAATCTGTGTATCCTCAAGGCAGAATAAAAACGTAAGTTCATTTTAAGCATGGCACTGCTATGAAGCTGATGCTGTGCTGTTTTTGATTAATCTCCATGTGTATATTCATTTTATGCAATATGTTGTATGACAGTAGCTTTCCATTTAGCAAATTAGTTTCTGCTCTAATTCAATAGGGATGAAAAATATTAAAATCTACCCTTTTTGTGAGACATTTCCATTTCAAGAGTCCCTGTTTCTAAGAAAAGTATCATTTTGAAGTACACAATAGACATACTAGTTCAAAAATGGAATTACTTCTGTTTAAACTGGGTCTCGTGAGTAATTATAGATTTGTGGTAGCAATAATATTACCGAAAATAATTAATACTGCCCTGAACTTTTAAATATTTCCATGTAAAAAAGAAAATTATATAATTTTAGGGTTGCTTTAAAAAGGATATGAAGAATCCAACAGTGAAACAGAATTTGGTAAGTTTGCTTCAAGGTTTTGATGTTGATGTTGAGTAGGCAGCAGGGGGTGGGGGGCTGGGATAGGGTGGTTGAGTGGAAAAAGGTTGTTATTAAATTGTGTGTCCCTGGTAGTTTCATTCCCCTAAGGAACTTTCAGAAACCTTGTTTCTGGTGCTGATACAAGTGCCAGACTACAGTTTTCACATTATAAATTACTCTTGTTTTGTTAAAGCTTAAATTATTTTTATTAGCTGGTCACCTGGGATGTGAGCAAGAGTCAAGTTAAAACTTTCAGATAAGCAAAACAGCTGTTGGAATCAGCTTTATTTTTGTCCCTTTTACCACACACTCTGCCTCCTGCCTTTCTCCAGCCAATCTATCTCTCTCAATCAATCACTCTCTCATCTCCCCTTTTCTCCATGAGGAAATAAAGTGACAGAACACATGAGTTTTAAGAGATACTTTGCAAGCCCAAATAGATCAATTTTTCATCATGACAAGAATCTATGGGTACCAGGGCAAGTGGTATGGCTGTCCTGTTCTCCAGTACGAGAATCTAAAAGTTTTCTAGTGGGGTGCCACAAGGTGAATAGGAATTTGTTCATAAGATCACTTGAAAGAAATTTTGTTCCATAAAGAAAAACCTAATACTTATACAAAATTGATTGGAGAGCTTTCATTTTAATTTAAATACATATTTGATAATTATAGAAATTGGGAAAATGTATAAAAGTAGAAGGACAAACATGAAATAGTATACCAAATAAAGATAACTATAGTTTTGGTGTTTTATTTGCAGTATCTTTGGCATGAATACTATATATGTTCCCATCACATATATATTTATCATACAAATTTTTCTGTTTTTATTATTATCTTACTATTATTATCTTCATGTTATATACTAATTCTTATGGCTGCATAATATCCATAGAATGAATTGCCATTCCATGAATGGATTTATTATAGTATTTTCTATCACTGGAAAATATCCATCTATATTTGTAATATTTCATATCAAAATTGTGCTCTTTGTGCATAATATTTTAATTTGATAGTTCAGATTATTTCCTTAGTTACATTTCTAGAAGTGGAATTTATTTGTTTAATATGCGAAGAGTGTGGTTTCAGGGGCACCTGGGTGGCTCAGTGGGTTAAGCCTCTGCCTTCGGGCTCAGGTCATGATCTTGGGGTCCTGGGATCAAGCCCTGCATCAGGATCTTTGCTCAGCAGGGAGCCTGCTTCCCCCTCTCTCTCTCTGCCTGCCTCTCTGCTTGTGTTCTCTCTCTCTGTGTCAAATAAATAAATAAAATCTTAAAAAAAAAAAGAAGAGTGTGGTTTTAGAGGAAATAAACATCAGAGCTATGATGCATTCTATGCCAGTCAAGTTCTGATATGTTACTGCTCTACTTCATAGTGTATGAAATAATTTGCTTTCTCAAGTGGTACATCGCATATTAGATTGTTACAAACACACAGAAATCTCTACCAATATTTAATTATAAGCACTCTATTTTATGAAGAATACTGTTCATCAGAGTAAAAAATGAGAACTAAAATGGCTAGGTATCTACAAGCCATTAAAATATGATTTAAAGACTTAAGTGTTTTTATCCTGGACATCTTATGGGGAAGGATGGTAAGGATAGCATATATCTTTTCTTTATAACATTTTAAAAGGCTAGACCAGAAGCAATAAGTGAAACTATAAGGAAACAGCTTCTGGTTCCTTCCACAGAGTTCTTTATATAATTAGCTTTCATCCAAATTGAAAGAGCTGCCTTTACAGGCCATAGGTCTTTCAAACATATGTTTCATCTCTCTGTATAAGGGGCTTCTGTCCTGTGTGAGAGGATGAGCTATTTCCCAATATAAAATTTGGCAATTCTATAACTTTTAAATACATTTTAAATATTTCTGAGGACTTATTTTTAAACTTGTTGCTTGGAACATTTTCTATTTAATAATAAGTTTAAGGATTAGATATAATGAATGAATCCATATGTAGAAGAATACCACATTTTAACTGTGGGAGATTTTGCCAACACTCTTGCCTATTATTGTTCTCATCAAACTCCATGAAAAAAATGGAAAGAAATGGCCAAGGTTGTGATTTCTCACATTCTGGAATGTGAGGGAATCACATTCTGGAAATAAAATATGAAACTTTTTTTTTGCCACAGTACTGAATGAATATATCTCTTGATGAAAATGGCTTTGATAACATTTTGAAATTTCCAAAATACGGGTATAGCAAGTAAAAATGGGATAGAAATTATAAGTGAGAAAAAGATAAGAAACATATAATTATATGGTATCATCAAACCCCTACCTATAGAAGATTCATGATCCTTGGTGTAGAATGCATTTGGTCATACAAGCCTGCATAATCCTAAAGACGTATTTTCAATTATAATTATAAGGTGCAGTTATTACCAATCTCATTCACTGAGGCAAATCAACAAAAGAGAGCTAGCCAAACATTGAATTCTTGCATTCCTAAAATAGTTTGAGGAAACCTCTTGAGATCCAATATCTGATTCTTCAGACTGTCTTGGGAGAAGGAGAAAGGAAGTCAGAACAAAGTCATACATATTCTGAAACAAAAACAAATAAACATGGTTTTAAAAGTAAAAAAAAAGATGATTGACAAGAACAAACATACCCTTAGAATTATAATGTGTTTGGTCTTAAAAACTCTAAGGCAACAAGGGATTTTTATATGAAGATGTGACAAATTCCTCACCAATGGGAAAAGATATAAAATGCTGCTTTGTAAGCATTCATTTTAACCAGAAAGGATTTTCTCATACAATGGCAATACACACTGTGTGGCAAGTGATAAAATAAATAGATAGCTAGTCAAGAGTATTCCACTGCATTCATCTACAGGCCAAAGCCACCAGCATAATCTCTACAGTTGAAACAAAGTCTGTTAGATTTAGAATGGCCACACAGAGAGATTTTATCCATCTGTTTCTGGGAAGAGACTTCTTCATGATGTTGACATAGTCTAAGGGTGTATAACATGGGAACTCACCTAGATAAGGCTGCCCACCTAAACAAGCGGGATCCCTGAACTGTGATTGCCCTCAATGCTTACTTTTACTGTCCTCTGCACCTCCGTCCAGCACTTCTGCAATGTTCCTCACTCATTGTCTTGTGCCTTGGCTAACTGGCATCAGCTCTATTACATTTTCTTTTGTTTCTTTGCTTACTTGTATCACAGCAGGGTACCTTATTTTATCTTGCTCATCTCCTGGTCACTGAGTGTCATAGGAGGAAAAAGGGGGGATCACACAGAATTAGGGATAAATAAATGAAAAATTTATTTGATTCTCAAAACATTTGAGAACAATGAGATCTGAGACAAGAACAAATTACCTACGTTTGCGCGATTGTTAACTCCCTAAGATATTAGGTACCATTTAGTGGGTTTTCCCAAGCCCTAGTTTAGAGAACAGCAGCAGTCCATGACTCTGTTGTTATTCTTCCATGAGAAAGCATATTCAAATTTAATACTGAGTAATTATAAAACTGATTGCTTTTCATCACTGATAGCAATTATGATTGCATTTCACATTTTCTCATTTTGTGCAGAAGGGATACCACACATCAGGAGTGATACTCATAGCTCTCAGCTTGTCTTTAGCTCTCTACCTCTATTCTCACATAAAAATCTTCACTGGTGGGGGTGCCTGGGTGGCTCAGTGGGTTAAAGCCTCTGCCTTCAGCTTGGGTCGTGATCCCAGGGTCCTGGGATCGAGCCCCGCATCAGGCTCTCTGCTCAGCAGGGAGCCTGCTTCCTCCTCTCTCTCTGCCTGCCTCTCTGCCCACTTGTGATCTCTGTCTGTCAGATAAATAAATAAAATCTTAAAAAAAAAAATCTTCACTGGTGGAGTGTAGAGTCCCAGGCCAGGAAAGAAATGTGATGCCATAATATTTGGGCTAACAATAGCACTGAAACACCAAAGGAGAATGAGAAATGGAAAAATAACCACAAGGTTGGGAAGAGAGTGGGAAACCGAATTTATGCCAAATTCTAACCATTGTAAAGGGAGAAAAATATAGAGTGATTCAGAAGATAAGTCTTATGAAAAAGCAAGTTTTTATTTTAGAAATCTGAAAAACCTCACTATTCTATAAAAAGTAATATGTGAACACACTGTCAATTAGATTTTCCAGTTTCTAATAGGTGTGAATAATATCTGAAAACAGCAGCAATGCCTCAGTATAATCTCTTCCAGCACAATGTAAGAATTTAATGGGTTGAAAGAGTTAACTTTGATAATCAAAGATATGTTATTCACTTCTTACTGGCAGGAACAGGTTACATTTTTAAAATTTCAAAAACCAGCCATCTCCATGTATATGGAGATCAAAACTATGTTCCAACCTGCTGAAAATCAGATTCCACCTTGTTATTAATCTCCCCTCTCCCTTCCCTGCACAGAAGTCCTCTGCTTTGCCAGCTGTATACCATATTGAATCAACTAGCATTGACATACTCACATAGTCTGTGAGACTGCTCTGAAATTCCCATAGGTGTTTTGACTTAGATTATATCTATATATAGAAATCACATAAGGCTACGCCTCCCTGGAAAATGCTGTACCTAACCCTCTGTCAATGTGCTTGGTTGGAAATGACCCCTGAAAGTCACATCTCTCACCTTTGTTCTTAGTAGAAATAGATTGCCCATATTACTAGATAAATATCATCCTGTATGTCAACAGTTTAAGCTATTCCTGTGCCTGATAGTTAATACCTTTTCAGCTATCCTGAATATAAATGAAGGCCTTTTGACTCATAATTATTTTGTTGGTCTTCTGTAGGAATGTGT
This sequence comes from Lontra canadensis, assembly GCF_010015895.1. Classification (NCBI taxonomy): domain Eukaryota; kingdom Metazoa; phylum Chordata; class Mammalia; order Carnivora; family Mustelidae; genus Lontra; species Lontra canadensis. The sequence continues at coordinate 21,176,522 of NW_022631017.1, forward strand.
GTCTAACCTCTATTACAAAACTCATTACACTTTTATTTATATGATCTACTAGTATAGTCTAACTGAATATAATGTATTGATTATTAGTTATTATTATATGGTTATTAGTTTATTTTTATATTCTAAATTATCTCATGACCCAGATTAGATTATAAGCAACTGAGAATAGGGACCATGCTTTGTCTTTGTATCCACAATACTTTGCATTTGACAGTGATATGAATATGATGTTTGCTCAGGGAACACATGAACACTGACCATGCATGCCTGGAAAACATACCATTTTCTTCTTTTGGATTCAATGCCAGGATTACCAAAGAAGGTAAGAATGCAATTTAACTGCCAATCAAAGACTAGAACGAAACCATATTCTTCAGTGGAATACAAATCTTTGTTGTCTATCTAGGAGCATGAAAACTTGTAATAAAAATTATAATATTTAGTGTTACAAAAACAGTAAAATTCTCTTATTAAGATTTGCCTTCTTATACTCAACCATTTTTCTGCATTTTAGGTATTTAAAACTTTGCAGCCTGATAAAATTATTAATGATAAGCAGACTCAAAATTTGTTTTAACTTAGGTGCAAGGGGGAATTTCATGAAAAAACGTAAAACATTAATTTTAACTTTTAATACAATTTTTAAGTGATTGTTTTATGGAGCTAACACTCATTTTATGCATTAGTAATATCCCATCACATTCTAAATTGAAATACCCTGGAAATACATCAGATCTAATTATAATTATCATTCTTCTAAGACTATGCCCTGAATTTTTCAAATCTAGATTCAAAATGGAGAAATAAAGAATTGATAACCTGGGACTGCTTAAATCTGTCACCTTAGTACACGGCACCTCCTATTACACAAGTGAGATTACACTTGAACTTTGACCTTGACTACTATATGCCCCCGTAAAATAGAGACCAATTCAGTCTTTTCCATGCCCTGATAGTTTCTTTAACAAAATAGAATGAATGAATTCTGAGCTATTCAACAAACACTCTGATTAAAAAACAAAAACAAAAACAAAACAAAAAAAACACTTAGAAGCTTACCATACCCACTCTGTGCATGAAATCCTGAAGTACTAAATCAACCACCCATTACCGGATGTGTGAATCAAAAACTATAGAATATCTAATATTAGATATATGTTAAAATACTGATCAGTCAAATTCTTATAATCACTTACTGACCTTCTCCCAAAGAACAAGCATACACCCATATTTCTTATTCCTTAAATTATTACCTGTACTTTGTTGATGAATCTTATTTCTTACAGACGAAAATGGGCTAATTATTATTTTTTTTTTAATCTGTTGGAATAGGAGAATCTTCACTTTGTTGCTAAAGTTTAGAGGTCACTTATGAAAGTCCTTCCATATTATGCCAAAAGATGGCTGGGGAAATGCTATTTCCAAAAAGATAAATATTTAAAACTTTTCTCCACATTAAAAATCGTAATCTGAGATGGGAAAATGATCTTGACTTCTTTTTGTATTCTACTCGTATTTTCATTTCTCATGGCATTTTTGATATCATCATGAATTCTTGCCAAATGAATTATGTCAATATTTGCAAGAGCAACCAGTAAACAAGTATTGATGCAGTAAGACTTTGGGACAGAGAGACACTGTACCCCAGGGAGAAAAGAATTACATACTTCACTTTAACTTAACAATGATTCCCCATCTTACTATCTCATAGAGTGCTACTCCCTAGTTGGTAACTATGGCAGATACTGTGAGTAATCAAATCAAAACATTCTAATCTCTCCCTGCACATACGTGCACATCTTGCTGACAGAAGTTTCTTCTGTTCAGACACTGGTCTATCATCAGTGTGTTCTGACAAGGTACACCTTCCCCTATTTCGAAGGGGTCTCAAACAACCATGAAAAGCACATACATTATAATGAATGATCTATGGGTGGTCATATTATCCAGTTTTGAAAATGAGACAGAAAATGTGAAAAGAGCCCCAGCAGTAGAAGGGAGATGTACTTTCTAATAAATCAGAAAATGTTTGGAAATTAGCTTTTTTTCTTCCTTTTTTATTTCTTTCTGATTGTGTAAAACGAGAATGCTTAAAACTGCTGCAGTGATTCTGTGATCATGAATTGAAAATTTAGAAGACGGATAAAAAGCCCAAATGCTGAGAAAAATAAAAGGAAAGAATAGAAAAAGCCTGAGTCACTGTACTGGCTTTAGAATTGCCAGAATTCTTTTTTATTCCCCCAAATATTCTATTACTTGCAGCTAAATACATCCAGATACAAAATTGATGTTAAGTTTTAGAAAATTAAAAGTTGAGCCAACAGGAAAATACATCCAATTTTGTTTTTTTGGTCAAAAATAGAGACTAAATGCCCTTTGATGTTGAGGCACCTGGGTGGCTCAGGCATCCAAATCTTGATTTCTGCTTGGTTCATGATCTCAGGATCGTGGGATCAGCCCCATGTGGGGGCTCTGTGCTCATTGCAGATTCTGTTTGTCCCTTTCCCTCATTCCTCACCACCCCCTTGTACTCGCTCTCTCTCTCAAATAAATAAAATCTTTTTTAAAAAATAAAAGAAATGCCCTCTGATGTCATCAGGTGTAAAGTTAATTATTGCTTGAGGTGATGACAAGAACCATCAAGTTACTCCAGTTATCAGCTGTCCTCAAACGCAGGCAAAACTGAATTTGAGATGCAACATCAGGGGATTTCCCAGTTGAAGGCCATATGCCTGCTCCATGACCTTGTCCTCTTGTCATCTCACCAATGAATGGACTCTCAGCGTTGGAACTATGTTCTCTCTCAATAAATACAAACACTATTTAATGAGTAAGTCAGCACAAAAATGCAGATGGATTTGCATTAACATCTCCTTATCAAATAACTCAAGAAATAGTACCAGCAACTTAGGTGCAATGTTATGATATAAATTAACAAGGAAAATACTTAGGGGAAGGGAAGATATTTTCAATTCTTCTCTACAGTTCTTAAGTTTTGTATTAAATTTTTTGTCGTCATTTTAGAGAGAGAGCATGCATGCACAAAAATGGGGGTTGGGGTGGGCAGAAGAAGAAAGAGAGACTCTTAAGCAGGCTCCATTCTCAGCACAGAGCTCCACAAGGGGCTCAGTCTCATGACCCTGACTGAGATCATGAGCTGAGCTGAAATTAAGAGTCAGTAGGGCACCTAACTGACTGAGCCACCAAGGTGCCCTTAGAGTTCTTAAATTTTTTAAATTGATAATGGAAGGTACCTCAGTGTCCTACAGTTTTCTTCTTGGTAAAATATATGGTCTAATAAATGTTATTATAAGAATGATCATGGTGGGACAAAAAAGATACAGTATTTTTAAAATCTTTAATTATGAATTCAATTGTTCCAGTACTAGCAAAATTACTTATAGATGATTTTCATTTATTAGACATAAACTATTTAAGCTCCAATCTTCTTAAATTCAAAGTTTCAAATTAGGATTGTTATTAAATGACTGATTTTTGTAAATAGATATAACTGCTGTATCCAAAGTATATAGATATTCTGGATATATCTATATCTATTTTTCATCATTCCTCTTAATTTTGTTTGTTTTTGGAGAAGAATGCTGGTTTGGAGAAGATTGTGGTTAGAATGCTAAGATCTTCTATGAAACAAAAATGCTAAACATCATCCCCACTGTTGGATTGAAATTATATTTTAGTAGTTAAATTTGGTCTTCAGTTGAACTGATAGATATATATGTTTAATACTGTTTTCCTGTGCTATAGTAAGCTCTTAGCAGAACAGTTACAGAGTGCATTCAGAACTTTAAACCACATAGGAATCAGTTCAAGTACCTGTTACATGAATAAATGATAAAGATAAATAGCATATGTCAAACAAAAAGAAGATAAATAGCATATGTCAAACAAAAAGAAAAGAATTAAGAGCAAAGAAATAAATTTACTTCTGATTTTGAAGTGCAGTAAATAATCTTCTTATTGCTCATATAAATCAATTTTCAATTCAAATTTGGCTCAGGGATAATCAGTAAAAACAGGAATATGTCAATCAGACGCTGACTAACAATGTGAGAAATGAGACGCAAAACTGCTTACTATTTTGTAACCTCAAAATATATTAAAACAAGAACAGAATTGGAATCCATGTTCCCTTGCTGATTGTCTTTTTGTTGCAGTATCCATCATAATTTCCTCTGTGAACATTATGTATGTATTGTCTCCCCCAGATTGTGGGCACCTGGAAGAAAGAAGTCACATTTTTCCCTCAAGTATTAAACCTCTAGAAAACCTAACCCAGGTTTTTGTACAGTAAATACCAATATAGTTTTCCCCCTATGTCACATAAATGTATTTAACTGTTTCCTATACCCGACTACTGTTTCTCTATTATTTTATCTCATATTTAATATAGCTTGTTTTACCATCAGGAGAACTTCTTAAGGTTTTTAAAATCTCAGGTTTCTAAATTTTGGTCCTGGAGATAATTTTAGGACTATTCAGGTACTGAATTTTTCTCTTCCATAATGAGTTGAAGTTTTCCATTCTTTGGAAAATCTTCAAGTTTGAAAGGTTTAGCCAAAAAGGTCAGAGGTCTGACTTTTCATATTATCTAATCATGTAATACTTGGGCTTTGGTGAAGAAACATCCTCACAAACCAAAATTTTCCTTACAACATCTGGGACCTGACAATTTATAATGGATTATTTTTAACTTGCTCTGGATTTTGCTCCCCCCCCTTTTTATAAAGCAAATGATACGTATGACACAATTTCTACATTAAAGCTGCATCTTTGTAGGAAACAGGCAGAGTGTTTGACCAATGATATACCTGACTTCGTTCCAAACAAAACAACACAGCCTTTTTTATTTTTGCCCATGCCTCAGGCTATCTGAAAGTATTAGAGTTAATGCGCAATCAGGTAAGTAAACCCATATTACATATCTGTAATTTTCATCCAGTAGAAAGAAAATATTACATTACAAGCCTCCATAATTGCATTCAAATGTAATCAAATACAAAACTTTAGGAACCCAAATTCTTTGAGTTACAAGATCTCTTTTTCTATACATTTAACCAATCTTAATAGCTACAAAAAGAAGTTGAGATAATTTTCAAGGCTCTAAAAGAACTAACAAGATTGCCTTATATTGTAACTGCCAGTCCCTGGCTCTAATTCTCTTACAGCACTGTCTACACCAGCCATTTATGTGTTTAAGCAACAAAGGCCTGGACAGGGTTGTATTTCCAAACATCTATTTGTAACTAGGAAAATAGCCCTTTGTAACCAAATAAAGTTTCTTTGGCTGGGGTGTTGGATGAAAATAATACTATAATAAATAGGAGTTATACATTTCCTTTTTGATCTATGACTCAAGAATAGAGGGTTCTTACTTAGCATCAAAATTGAGGAAATCTAAATTAAAAGAAAACTCTTAGAAAGGAGATTCATCAACACTAGGAATATGATCCAAACTTTGAATATTTAAAGTGCATTATGTTAACAATAACTCTATTATCTAAGATGGCTAGCTTCCTTCCTTCTTTAGTTTTTTTTTTTTTTCCTATCTTGGGGAAAATACAGAACCACTTAAAAAATAAGGATGGGAAATGATGGTAGATGCTACTAAATAATGTTGAGTCCATCTGTTACACTCTATTCCAGGCTATATAAAAAGAAACAGTATATAAAGGGGTTGGAGACATGAAATATACTAAAATGTTACAAAACTTCTTGGCCAAAAAAGATTTTCCTCTGTATTCCCCATATTGTATGCATTAGAGTTTCATTTGCATTAAGCATTTCTACTTTTTAAAATACAAATGTTATATTCATAATATGATTTCTTATAACAAAAAGTTGTTATTTGATGATTTTTTTTTCCTCACAAGAATAAGTATAAAGATCACTGGACAAATACACACAAACTGCTTTCTTGCCCTCCAACAGTTTGAAGGCATTTGAGAAAATCTATGACAGCTATGGGGCAAGATCCTGTGGAGAAGGGAAGTACATTGAAATGAATATTACAGGAAAGCCATTGATTTTCCTCTTGAGCCCTTGCTGATTCAAATTGTAGGGCACAGAGCTACATGTGGCTGCATGGAGCTTAAACTAGGCTCTCTCTCCTAGGAAAACAGAAACTAGAGCTTAGAGTGCCGGGTGGGCCAGAAATGGGGGTAGGGGGGTGGTGAATATCTCCAAGAAAGGGAGCCACGGCAATATCATCCTGAGGCAAAATGCAATAACTGACATTAAAAATTTAATATTGTGTTTAATAGCGAATTAGACACAGCAAGGAAGAGGACAAATAAACTCTGATATACCTTAGTAGAGCATTACCAGATGAAAGCACAGAGAAAATAAGAAGACTTGGGAAAATGTAACAGAGCGTGAGAGATACATGAGACATTGTAAAATGGTCTAATGTAACTGGAATCACAGAAGGAGAGTAGAAAGGAGTAAAGAAGAATTATCTAAACAAACACTGGCTGCAAATTTGCCCAAAGAGATAACTGAATGAAGTATAGATTCAAAAATTTGAAACAAGATAACTATAATGATAACCACATCTGAGACTGAGACTGTCACAGTAAAAACACTGAAAACCGGAGACCAGAGAGTATCTTAAAAGCAAGGGTGGTTGGGTTATGGACACTGGAGAAGGTATGTGTTATGGTGAGTGTTGTGAAGTGTGTAAATATGGTGATTCACAGACCTGTACCCCTGGAGTTAATAATACATTATATATTAATTAAAAAAAGATTGTTAATCAGTCTCCAGGTCATATGACCTGGAAGTTCACAAATTGCAAGACAATATCCTTGAAGGAGAGAAGATTGTTCTTTGAATTTGGAGTTCTAAATCTAAACTACATGTTAAGGGGCACCTGGGTGGCTCAGTCGTTAAGTGTCTGGCTTTGGTTCAGGTCGTGATCCCAGGATCCTGGGATTGAGCCCTGCATCAGGATCCCTCCTCGGTGGGAAGCCTGCTTCTCTCTCTCCCATTCCCCCTGCTTGTGTTACCTCTCTCTGTGTCTCTATCAAATAAATAAATAAAATGTTAAAAAAAAAAAAAATCAGGCAAAGAGGAGTAACAAAAAGACCAAGAGCTGACTTTGTAACAGAAAAATAGAAGCCAGACACCAACATAATTACATCTTAAAATTTTGAAAGAAAATAATTTCAAGCCTAGAATTGTATACCCAGTTAAAACATTTTCCTAAAAATAAGGGTGAAGGGGCCCTGGGTGGCTCAGCAGGTTAAGCCTCTGCCTTTGGCTCAGGTCATGATCTCTGGGTTCTGGGATCAAGTCCCTCATCAGGCTCTCTGCCCGGCAGAGAGCCTGCTTTCCCCTCGCTCTCTCTGCCTGCCTCTCTGCCTATTTGTGATCTCTCTCTCTGTCAAATAAATAAATAAGATCTTTTAAAAAAATAAAGGTTAAAAAAACAAGAATGTGAAATAAAGGCATATCAGACAAACAGAATCTGAGAGAATTTGTCACCATCTGACACACACTAAGGGAAACACTAAGAGTAGTTTTTCAGTGTAAAGAAATAAGTTTGCAATTGGAATCATTGTAAAAAATTAAGAGTATCGTAAAGGGGGGCGTCTGGGTGGCTCAGTGGGTTAAGCCGCTGCAGTAGGCTCAGGTCATGATCTCAGGGTCCTGGGATCAAGCCCCACATCAGGCTCTCTGCTCAGCAGGGAGCCTGCTTCCTCCTCTCTCTCTCCGCCTGCCTCTCTGTCTACTTGTGATCTCTCTCTCTGTCAAATAAATAAATAAAATCTTAAAAAAAAAAGAGTATTGAAAAGGGTGAATATGAGAAATAAATCAAAATGTTTGTCAATTGTTTAAAACAATAACTAAGTAAATAATTATAATATTACTACTGTGTGAGATAGAAAACCTATGTAAAACTAAAATACATATCAGTAGCATGAAAGATGAGAGGTGAGTAAATGGAGGAAAAGTCTACATTGCCTGAAAATGACAAAAGTACTAATTAAAGATAGATTTTTACATTTTCCAATTTCTAGTGTAACTGCTAAAAAAATCATAATATCAAATATAACAAGGTGAGGATAAACTATAATAGAAGACACTATTAATCCAAGGGAAGGTAAGAAATAAAAATGGAGAAAATAAGGGAAAATAGAAAATAAATAGTCAGATGATTGGATTAATTTCAAACAATATATGAGTAATTATATGAACTATAAGTGGAGTGACAAATATTGTTGAATTGAACAACAATGGCAATAAATAATGCTCACACAAAACTCTTCAAATATAAGAATTTTGAAAGTAAAAGGATAGAAAAGCACATATGCAAACACAAAGCAAAAAGAGAGTTTAGTGGCTATACTAATATGAGAAAAAATAAACTATGAGGCCAAAAGAATTACTTAAGATGCAGGAGGCATTGCATGCTAAGAATGGTGTCAATTCACCAGGAAAATATAATAATTTAAAAATTGTATACATCTAACAGCATAACTTCAAATTTTATAAGGCAAAAATTAACAACACTAAAAGGAGAATAAAGCCCCTATCATACTATTATATTTGTAACACTCTCTAAGTAAATAAATGTATCTTTATCTATAACTATATATCGTCTCTACTTCTATCTACATATCTATCATCTATCCATCCATCATCTATCTCAGAAAGCATACAGAAGATTTAAACAATGTGATTAACAATTTGACCCACTTGAACTTATTCAGAAAACTGGATTAACTATAGAATACATATTCTTAAAAAGTGTACATGGAATATTTGTCAGGATAGAGAATATAATGGGCTAAACAAAATCATATACCATATATTCTCTAACTACAGCAGAAACTAGAAATCAATAATAAAAAGTAAATAAAAATCCTCAAATGTTTGAAAATTAAATAGGATACTTATAAATTATGGGTCAAAGAAGAAATTATGATGAAAACTAGAAATATTTCAAGCTGAATCATAATGAAAATGTAACAGCCTACTTCTTCATATCATTCCTCTCCTGTGTAATTTCCAAAATGTTCTTTGAATAAGGTTCTTACTACATGTCACATTCTCTTTCTTTGCAATCCCAATCAACAAAATAATTGGCATGACTGCTCCTCCTTAAATATCTTTTATTTACTCTAAACCCCTCTTTCCTTGATTTTCCTTTGCACAGTTATAGCCTTCTATTCAGTATAACAGTTAAAAATATTGAAGAGTGTGGACATTCTTCATATTGTAAGAACTTATCAAAATTGTTTTTTAATGTTTTTCAGAGGGAAAGAGATAAAATCGAGCCTAAAAAGACAATAGAAAATATCAGACAAAGACTTTTTTTTTTTAAGACAAACTTTTAGCTAGACTTACCAAGTAAAAAAGAGATAGGACTCAAGTAAATAAAATTAGAAATGAAAGATGAGACATTGCAACTGATATCACAGAAATACTAAGGATTATAAGAGAATACCAAGAACAATCATATGCTTCAAAATGTACAATATGGAAGTGGATAAATTCCTTGAAGCAGACAACCTATCAAGACTGAATCGGGGTGCCTGGGTGGCTCAGTGAGTTAAGCCACTGCCTCAGGCTCAGGTTATGATCTCAGGGTCCTGGGATTGAGCCCCACATCAGGCTCTTTGCTCAGTGGGGAGCCTGCTTCTCTCTCTCTCTCTGCCTGCCTCTCTGCCTACTTGTGATCTTTCTCTGTCAAATAAATAAATAAAGTTTTACCAAAAAAGACTGAATCATAATGAAATAGAAAATCTTAATGTATCAACTACTAGTAAGATCAAGTCAGTAATCAAAACCAACCAACAAAGAAAAGTCCAAGACCCAATGGCTTTACTGGTGAATTCTAACAATCATTTAAGAAAAATTAATACCAGTCCTTCTCTAACTCTTCCAAAAACAAGGGAACCCTTTCAAACTTATTTTGCAAGACCAACATAACCCTGATACCAAACCCAAACAAGGACACTACAAGAAAATAAAATTATATCCCTGATGATACAAAAATCTTCAACAAAATATTAACAAACCAAATTCAACATTATGTTAAAAGAATCATACATCATGATCAAGGGAGATTTATTCCAGTGATACAAGGATAATTCAACATCTCCAAATCAATGAATGTGATACTCCACATTAATAAAATCAGGTGTAAAAATCTTATGATCATTTCAGTAGATACAGAAAAAGCATTTGACAAAATTGGACATCCATTCATGGTAAAAACTCTCAACAAACTAGGTATAAAGGGAAGATACCTCAATATAATAAACCTCATATATGACAAGCCCACTGCTAACATCATACTCAATGGTGGAAAGCTGAAATCTCTCCCTGTAAGATGAGGACCAAGACAAGGATGCCCACTCTCACCATTTTTATTTGAGATAGTACTGAAAGTGTTAGGGAGGACAATTGGAAGAGAGGAAAAAAAAATTTATCCAAATCAGAATGGAAGAATTAAAATTGTCTTTATTTGCAGATGACATGATTTTATATAGAGACTGCACCAGAAAACTGTTCAAACAAATACAAAAATTCAGTACAGTTGTAGAATACAAAATCAATATACAAAAATCAGCTTTGTTTCTATATACTAATAACAAACTATTAGAAAGAGAAAATAAGAAAGCATCCATTTACAACTGCATCAAAAATAATATAGTACCTGGGAATAAATTTTACAGAGATAAAAGATCTCTACACTGCAATCTGTAAGTTGATGAAAGATATTGGAAAACCCACAAATAAATAAATGAAAAATAAAAAACCACAAATAAAAAAAAAACCCTCATGGATTGGAAGAATCAATATTGTTAAAATTATCATACTACCCAAAGCAATCTACATTCAATGTGATTCTACCAAAATTACAGTGATATTTTTCATGGAAAAAAGAAAAAAAAAACTATCCTAAAATTTGTACAAAACTACAAAGACTCTGAATAGCCAAGCTAATACTGAGAAAGAACAAAGCTGGAGGCATTAAACTTCCTGATTTTAAATTATTTTACAAAGCTATAATAATTAAAACAGTATGGTATTGGCATAAAAACAGACACATAGAGCAATAGAACAGAATAGACAGCCGAGAAGTAAATCCATGAATATATGGTCAATTAATTTAAAAACAAAAGAGCTAAGAGTACACAATGGGGAATGGTTAACTAGTCTCTTCAATAAATGGTGCTGGAGAAATTGGATAGCTGGACCTTATATTATGCCATTCACAAAATCAACTCAAAATAGGTTAAAGGCTTGGACATAAGACCTGAAACCATAAAATTCTTAGAAGAAAACATACGGGGTGAGGTCCTTTACATAGGTCTTGACAAAGGTTTTTTGAATTTGACACCAAAACCACAGGCAACAAAAGTGAAAATAAACAAGTGGGACTACATCAAACTTCAAATGTTCTGCACAGCAAAGGAAACCATCAACAAAATGAAAAGGCATTATACAGAATGAGAGGAAATATTTGCAAACTGTACATCAAATAAGGGGATAATATTCAAAATATGTAAAGAATTTCTACAATTCAATAACAAAACAGCAAACTATCAGATTAAGAAATGGGTTGAGTTAATTAAATATTAGAAATTTTTCTAAAAAAGACATACACATGGCCAACAGGTACATGAAAAAGTGTTCACCATCACTAATCATCAGGCAAATGCAAATCAAAAGTACAATGGGATCACCTCACCAACTGAGGTGAGAATGGTATCATCAAATGACAAGAGATAACAGGTGTTGACAGGGATGTAGAGAAAAGGGAACCCTTGTGCACTGTTGCTGAAAATGTAACTTGGTGCAGACATTATGGAAAACAGTACAGACTTCATCAAGAAATTAAAAAACAGAATTACCATATAATCCAGCAATCTTGCTTCTAGGGATATATCTAAAGGAAATGAAAACAAGATATCAAATAGGTAACAGTACTCTTATGTTTATTGCAGTATTATTCATTCACAGTAGCCAAGATATGAAAACAACCTGTCTTTCAACAGTTGAATGAGTAAAGATGTTTTATATACATATATATACATATATATATGTGTATATATATATACACACACACACATATATATGTACACACACACATACACAGTGGAATATTATTCAATGATGAGAAATAAGGAAATCATGCTGCTTGCAGAAATACAGATGGACCTTAAATTAAGGGCATTGTGCCAAGTGAAATCAGACAGACAGAGAAAAACAAATACTACAGGGTATCACTTACGTGTGGAAACTTAAACAAAAAATATTTCAAACACACAGAAACAGAGTAGAAAAGTGATTGCCAGGGACTGGGGATTGGGGAAAATAGGGAGTGGTTGGTAAAAGGGTAAAAAATTTCAACTACAGGTTGAATAAGATCTGAGTATCCAATATAAAACATGGTGACTATAGTTGATAACACTGTATTGTATACTTGAAATTTACTGAGAATAGTACTTCAATGTTTTTATTCTAAAAAAATTATAAGCGAGATGATGGATATGTTAATTAACTAAATGAGGAAAATTTTTACACAATGGATATGTATACTACCAAACTGTACAATATGAATGTTTTACAATTTTACATGTCAATTATACCTCAGTGAAGCTGTGATGGAAAAAATAAGTAGAGATAGGAATTGCCCAGTTGATTCTTGATGATCTGGGAAAATTTCAAGCTCAGAAGTAGTTCATGGATTATCTCTCTAGAATAGCAAACTACTGCCTGTGGACCAACTACAATACCTCTTCTAATTTTGTAAATAAAGTTTTATTGAAACATAGTCACACACATTCATTTAAGTATTGTTTATGGCTGCTTTTGCACTAAAGAAGCAGAACTGAGTAGCTGTAACCACGAAAATATGGCCTGCAAAGGTTAAAATGTTTACTATATTCTCCTGTCTATGGAAAGAAAATTGTTTGGTCTAACTTGAATCAAGGACTTATCCCTATGGTTTAGGGATAGTGTTGGGATGAATTTCTCTGATTGGCTGGTCTATCAGAAACATGGAGTCCCAAAAGTTCATTTTTGCTCGTTTCCTTTGCCTTTGGGGACATATCTTGAAAGAAGTTGCTGTGGTCAATGTCGAAGAAGTTACTGCCTATGATCTCCTCTAGGATTTTGATAGATTCCTGCCTCACGTTGAGGTCTTTTATCCATTTCGAGTTTATCTTTGTGTATCTTTGTGTAAGAGAATGTCAAGTTGTGTAAGAGAATGGTCAAGTTTCACTCTTCTATACATAGCTGTCCAATTCTCCCAGCACCATTTATTGAAGAGACTGTCTTTTTTCCACTGGATATTTTTTCCTGCTTTGTTGAAGATTATTTGACCATAGCACTGAGGGTCCATATCTGGGCTGAAAAGATATTCGCAAATGACACTACAGACAAAGAGCTGATATCCAAGAACTCCTCAAACTCAACACACACAAAACAGATAATCACATCAAAAAATGGGCAGAAGACATGAGCAGACACTGCTCCAAAGAAGACATACAAATGACATGAAAAATGTTCATCATCACTAGCCATCAGGGAGATTCAAATCAAAACTACCATAAGATACCACATTACACCAGTCAGAAAGGCCAAAATCAACAAGACAGTAAATAATGTGTGTTGGAGAGGATGTGGAGAAAGGGGAATCCTCTTACACTGTTGGTGGGAATGCAAGTTGGTGCAGCCACTTTGGAAAACAGTGTGGAGATTCCTTAAGAAATTAAAAATAGAGCTTCCCTATGACCCTACAATTGCACTACTGGGTATTTACCCCAAAGATACAGATGTAGTGAAAAGAAGGGCCATCTGTACTCCAATGTTCATAGCAGTAATGCCCACAGTCACCAAACTGTGGAAAGAACCAAGATAACCTTCAATGGACAAATGGATAAAGATATGGTCCATATATACAATGGATTATTATGCCTCCATCAGAAAGGATGAATATTCAACTTTTGTATCATCATGGATGGGACTGGAAGAGATTATGCTGAGTGAAATAAGTCAAGCAGAGAGAGTCAATTATCGTATGGTTTCACTTACTTGTGGAGCATAAAGAATAACATGGAGGACATTAGGAGATGGAGAGGAGAAGTGAGTTGGGGGAAATGGGAAGGGGAGACAAACCATGAGAGACTATGGACTCTGAGAAACAAACTGAGGGTTTTGGAGGGGAGAGGGGTGGGGGGTTGGGTGAACCTGGTGGTGGATATTAATGAGAGCACGTATTGCATGGAGCATTGGGTGTGGTGCATAAACAATGAATATTGGAACACCGAAAAAGAAAAAAGTTAAAAAAAAAAAAAAAAAGCCCATGGAGTAGAAGAAAGTCAGCTCCCCAGAGTAAGGGCATTAGTAATCCTTAAAGAATGGGGTGGGATATCAAGCAGATATAACTAATACATGGTCTTACCCTATGCAGTCCAATCCACAAAAATGCTATCAATGCCAAGTTGATATACAATTGATAATAAGCAATTACAAGCAGAGCTTGAATTCTAAGACTGTGACATTAAGTGGAAAAAAAGGTTGCTGCTATATATGACAGATTATTTTACTATTATAGGCCACAGATTAGAGCAATAATTTGTATTTTATAATTATATATCTGACATTTATTAGATTATAAAGGGACAATTTATTTTAATATCTGCTTCGAGACAATGTTGTTATCCCTATTTTATCTGTGAGAATCAGAGAAGTTATGTGATTTGTCTATAATATAGACTTAATATGCAGAGGAAGTCTGGAATATGATCCAGCTCAACATTCATATTGTACTTCAAATGCTCCTCATCTATTTTCTGACAATTACCAACAGAAATAACAAACAATATTGATGAAAAAACATCAAAATATATATTTCTTTTAACACTATTACAAAAATTGTATCCTAAATAGCATTCATCTTTGGTCATTTCATTTTGCTCAATCTAGAACAATCCAAATAGCTAATATCATGACTATATGTTACTTTTTTCCCAAATAAAATAACTATTGATCCTGGAGTATAAAATGCCTGTTAAAGGTAATAGCAATAAGAACTGTAGTAGATATCTGGAGAAGAAATTAACATATTAGAGCTGGCAGATTCATTCTATATCAAATCTAACTTGCCTTTTTTGTTGTTGTTAAGGAAACTACAGATTCAGAAAGGATTAGTAACTTGCTAAAGGTTAAGTAGTTATTTGAGAAGAAATCTAAGAAGAAGAGTGTAAGTGTATTATTTCCAACTGAATGAATGTGTTTTTTATCCCTTGGGGAATGTTGCCTGGCTCTATGTATTTAAGATCCATATGGCAATTGGGAATACTATCAATTTTTTTGAAGACTTTGGATGGAATAAGAAACAATCTGGCACAAGGAACATTTATTTGAATGTTATTCTAAATTAATTCCTTATATAATCACTTATCCAACTATTGCAGGAAGATAAAAAAAGCAATGACGTTTCTCCTAAAATATATCACTGCAGTCTGTCTTCGCCTAAACTACTTTTATCATGCCTGCATACACTGCACAAATAAAATAATTATTTTATCAATAACAAGAAAATTTTATCTTGACTGAGGCTTCAAATCCATAGTCATAAATCTTAAAGTCAACATTTATCTGTCTATATCTCTTACATTTCTTACAGTGCTAAAATGCTAGTGCTAGGTAGTGCTAACATATAGCATAGTTGTATTCTACATGGCAAATATATTTATTGAATGAATAGCATACACATTTATTTGAGAACTGTTATTTATCTTTACCTTTAAAAGCTAACTTAAAATGTGTTTTGTATGTCATAAATTAAACATTATTATTTTCCCTTTAACAAGAACCTCTTATTAGAAACCCCAAAGAAATACAAGTTATAGGCAAGGTCAGCAAAGGATGCTAAAACCATTAAAATTCTGTTAGGGCAAAGGATAGTGTCTCCATATCCAAGTACCACCTAACATATGAGTTATTAATTGAAAAAAAAATATATATATATACAAAATTTTTCCATGGGGAGATTCTAGTGGTCATTGCCACAACAAGTGATCAAAATTAGTGTCACCTCTGATGATACTATGTACTTGTACTTAGTATCTATGTACTAATACTGTGTACTTCCTGATATTATGCAATATGAATAACACAGTATTACCTTTAAAAAGGTATGGCTACAGTCATTTATCCCAAATTTAATCATGCTCTGAAATCTAACTTCCAGTTTACAGAAGATATAAGGTGTAGAAGAATAACTTTATTATATCACAAGGACATATTTAGACAAATTCAGAAAGTTAGATGTCTTATGAGATAACTGACCTGGTTTCTTCAAAAAGCCAGTATCATAGAAAAAAGGTCAGAAGATAACTCCATGTTAAAGAGACATAATAATCAAAAGTATTATGTGCATATTGATTCAATTCTGGCTTTAAAAATAACGATCAGGGGCAACTGGGAGGCTCAGTAGGTTAAAGCCTCCGTCTTCGGCTCAAGTCCTAATCCCAGAGTCCTGGGATCAAGCCCCATGTCCTGCTCTCTGCTCAGCGGGGAGCCTGCTTCCTCCTCTCTCTCTGCCTGCTCCTCTGCCTGCTTGTGATCTCTGTCTGTCAAATAAATAAATAAAATCTTTAAAAAAATAGCCATCAGACATTTTAGGGGCAGTTGGGAGAAATTTGAATAACTGGTAAAGGATGATGTCAGAGAATGAATGTTACCTTTCATCAATGTAATAATAGTAATGTAGTTATGTAGGAGAAACTTCTTATTCTTAGGCAATGATGCTGAAATTTTTAGGGATGATATCTTGATATGTCTGCATCTTACTTTCAAATGGTTAGTCAGAGAATTAACAGGAAAAAAGACAGAATAAAAAGAAGAAAGGAAGAGAAAGATAGGATATTATAGAATAAGATAGAAGTTAGAGGAGTCTACTGTACATTCATTCATATTTTTTGAATGTTTGAATTGCTCATAATGAGAATGTGAGGAAAAGTTCTTGTAAATCTAGGCTGGGAGAATAACTGCTACCTTCAGAAAGGTATTGCCTTTGTCAGCAAAAGATGGTACATTGGTAAGGTAAGCCAAAACAAAGATCAAGATTAGTCTTTTCAGAGTGCCCCTGAATATACACCTCAACAACTATGTTGTTATGTCAACAGAGAGGAGACAGCTTTAACTTTCCCTCAAGTGATATTAGAGCAGGAGCATGAGAAAGGATGTTAACTTACCTTTTATTCATTTCTGAACCAATTTTTTTTTTTTTAAGACCAATAAAGGGAGCATGAACAGGGGGAGGAACAGAGGGAGAGAGAGAAAGAATTTTTAGCAGGCCCTCTGATCAAAGTGGAGCCTGACACAGGTCTGGATCTCATGACCTTGAGGATCATGACCTGAGCCAAAATTAAAAGTTGGATACTTAAATGACTAGGCAACCCAGGTATCCCTCTGAACCAACTTTTTAAAATTGACTCCAGTACAATTATTCTTTTTCCAGTCATAAACATTTGAAAGTCCAATAAAGAGACATTTCTACCTATAAAGATGTTCTCTAAAAGGATTTTAAAAAGGAGCCTTTTGTCTTACACAATTAATGTGCTCTTAAGGAAGTCACCTGAAAATAAATGTCTCTTTATTCTTTGGTTTCTCTTTATTATATGAACAAAGGATTATATTAGAAATAAATGACAATCCTCTCACTTTCTGTCACTAGAATGTTTTAATAGATAAATACTGTAAGATTTTTAACTGACTGATAAAAATACTCAATTCCAGGAATTATGTTTTATTATAAAGCTTAGCCTTTGATATTGTTTTCCAAAGAAAATGCTCGAATGATTTTCAATTCCTAAGGGCCAAATTCTGCCGTCAGTTATCCATGCATGGCTCCCATTGACTTCAATGGCTTTCATTGACTACCATGGAACTAAGCCAAATTCCACTGGAGGATGTGTGCATGCAACTCTATTTGAAGTTAGTGGGGGTCACATACATATCCTAGGGCAGAACTTGGCCCAAGGATTCTATACTAATCAATTGCTGTCTTAGCATGCAAAACAGTGGAAAAAATATTGCCACTATAAAAGTAAACCAAATGTTAAAGACAGCTCTCCAAGAGAAATCTAGAAAAGACTTCTTAAAGAAATATAAAAACATTGTCATGCCATTACTTCTCTGCTGGAGACTGAAAACAATTAGTATTCTAATAAGATATATGTTGCAATGAAAAATTTTCCTGGATTATACAGCATTCTCACACAGATCTGGCTCACTCAAGACTCTGGCCCATTTCAAACTTTGGCTTTTCCTTGTGTGAGTGTGTTGATTTCTTGACCTTTCTCCAAGCTTAGCTCCCACAGTTACTTTAAAAATGGTGTTCATGTCTTTTATATAAATACAATACTAAAAGTGGATAGTGAGTTTGGTGCCTTCTCTTGTTTTTTTCCTAATTAGTTCCCCAACATGGGCTACTAGCTGAAGGTATCAAATAAGCACAGTGTAATTACTATAGTAGGGAGAAACATAACAATGATCATTTTTATCTATAATTTTCATCTTTTTTCCAAACTTCTTTCCCTGTCTGGATGACAAATGAGCCCAAATATGTTTTCTTTATTTGTATAAACAAAGAATGTTGTGAATTATGCCTCTTTGTTACTACCTTAGCAATACTTCATTTTTTTTTAAGGCAAGAGATGCTGATTTTTCATGTCTTCTCAAGCTAAAATGCATACAAAAGAGAGTACATATCCCAAATGTATTTATGAATTTTTACAGAATGAACATGGTAATGTAATTACTACCAGATGAAGAAATTATCATGACCACCACCCCAAAAGTCTTCCTGGTTTACCTTCCCAATCATTACTCTCTTAAAGGTAATGATTATTCTGGTTTCTTACTCACACATTAATGAAAAAGACTGTCGTGTTTCCAGAATCTCTCCTGTTTGTGTTTCCTGCCTGTTATGACTGAAAAATCTCAGGTTTGTTTTTTAGCTTTTTTTTTTTTTAAAGATTTTATTTATTTATTTGACAGAGAGATTGAGATCACAAGTAGGCACAGAGAGAGGGGGAAGCAGTCTCCCCACTGAGCAGAGAGTCCGATACAGGGCTCAATCCGAGGACCCTGAAATCATGTCCTGAGCCGATGGCAGAGGCTTAACCCACTGAGCCACCCAGGTGTCCCTGCTTTTTAGCCTTTTATCTGTACCTTTTAATTCAGCCATCTTGGCCCAGAAGACCTTAAAAATAAGCAGATTTTTCAAAAGAATAGGAATATGGACTGTCAGACTCATTTATCTGTGTTCTCTTATCCCTGAGATTTTGGCTTCTGAAGTCCTGACTGCATTGGTAACCCTAAACTCCAGTTGTGTGTCCCTGAAACCATGAGACAGCTGAGAGGTTTGAACGACCACTTCAGACTTGGGCCATTGGATCACTACTTATGGAACCAGAAATACCTGATGTGGATAAATGACCGCAAAGTGTGGACTCATCTCAATTTGTTCTCCTTCTCTTTAGAATCTTTGACCCTCAAAGCCAGTTGGCCTTGACTATTCTCTAGGACTTTAAAGAGCTTTCAGAAAGATTACTTATTCATCTTTATAGTTATTTTGAGTGAGAAGATTGATTTGGTATAATCTAGTCCATCATATTCAAAACTACACTGTCTTCTTCAGTTCTTTACAATTCTCTCTTTTTAAATCTCAATTCCAATATAGTTAACACAGAAGGCTATATTAGTTTCAGGTACACAATATACTGATTCAGCAATTCCAGACATCATTCCAGTGCTCATCACAACAAGGGCCTCCTGAATCCCCATCGTCTATTTCACCCATCTTCCCACCCACCTCCCCTCTGGTATTCATCATATAAGTGTGTTCTCTATAGTTGAGGCTGTTTCTTGTTCTCTCTCTCTCTTTCTCTCTCTCTGTCCCTCTTCACCCCTGCTTGTTTGTTTTGTCTCTTAAATTCCACATAGAGTGATATTCTATGGTATTTGTCTTTCTCCGACTGACTTACTTTCCTTAGCATTATGCTGTCTAGCTGCATCCATGTCTTTGCAAGAGGAAGATTTTATTCTTCTTTATGGCTTAATAATATCCATGTGTGTTTTTTAAAATGCTATTTTTAAATGCAATCAACTAAATTGATTTTAATGACCTTTGTTATTAACTAAGAGTTGTGAACTCCTTGAGCCTAAACTAACTTTTTATTTTATTCATAACCAAGTGTCCTCTGGGTCCAGAATTATGCTAGCATATTGCAGGCGATTAATAAATATTTGAGGCCTGAACAAACCTTATAGACATACCTCATGGCTCCTGGTTGGTCCAGTGAAGGCATCGTTAGAAACAAATTGCTAACTGAACTAGAGCTATTTAGGGTCATTGTAACATGATTCTTATGGAAATGTATTTCTGAAATACAACAGTAATTTCTTATCATTGTTGCTCAAAGACTAGAAATATCTGTGTTTTAAATTTCATGATTATATTTCATAACATTATTGAATTGTAAGCGACATACAGTGAAATGCACATATTTGATGAGTTTTAACATATGTGTAAGCTTTTGAAACCAACACCGTGATCAAATTAGTGACCTCATCCACTACCCCTAAAAGTTCCTTTGTCCCTTCTATAATCCATACCTCCCTCCACTCCCATCCTCAGGCAACAACTTGTTTGACTTCTGTCACTACTTAGTTGCATTTTCTAGAGTAATCAAATCACTTAGCATAATTATTTTGAGATTTATCCACATTGCTGTACATGTAAATGGTTCATACTTGTTTATTGTTGAGTTGTATTCTCTTATATGGATGTGCTATATTTTATCCATTCACCAGTTGATGGACATTTGAGTTTTTCCTGCTTGGGACTGTTAGAGACAAAGGTGCTATGAACATTTGTGTACAAGTCTTTGAATATATGCTTACACTATAAAAAGAAGTGGGACGACTAGGTCATACAGAAGGTTTATAAGTAAGCTTTTTAAGAAACTACAAATGGTTCCCACAAATGGTTTCCAAAGTGATAGCACCATTTTACATTTCTTCAACAGTATGTAAGTGTTCCACTTGCTCTGCATTCTTACTAACAATTTGTTATTCTTTTAATTTTAGCTACTCCAATGAGGTGTGGAATTTAGGTAGTTTGAGCAA
The DNA here is from genome assembly GCF_010015895.1 of Lontra canadensis. NCBI lineage: Eukaryota > Metazoa > Chordata > Mammalia > Carnivora > Mustelidae > Lontra > Lontra canadensis. Next base: position 21,197,702 of record NW_022631017.1, read on the forward strand.
GCATTCCTCTGCATCATTCCAGTTACTTATTAAAAACAGCATACTGTTTAAGAATCTAGCTCTGCAGTTATACACACTTGATTTCAACATGTTCCTCTCTATCTATATGAACTCAGAGGAGTTATTTAATATCTTAGAGTCTCAGTTTATGAATATCTTATTTAGATATTTATAATATCTAATTTCTGGAGATGCTGTAAACTCAATTAAAGAAGAATATCTTATATTATTATTTCTCTTTCCTCTTTTCCTCTCTTGTTTCCATATAGATATCTCTCCAAAATCATAACAAAATTGCAAAAACATTTCACTTTCACTCTCTATAAAATAAAACTAGTCATACACACTGTTTGTATTAGTTTTAACCATAGTTGACTTAAACCACATTTAAAAAAATATAGTCAGTGTGACATCAAATTAAATAAATCCTTATTTTCTCTTTCCTTCTTATCAGTTCTTTCTTTTTACTTCTCTCAAAACTTAGTGATTTGTTTTTTAAAAGGTCTGGTCATGCACCAGATTAAAAGTTGAGTTCTTACTTATCAAAATTTTTTGGCATGCCATGCTTTTTTTTTTTCTCTCTGAATAATGCCTTCCTGGAAATAGCTACAATAATAATTTATTTCAGATTAAAAAGAAAATTATAATACTGTGTGTTTCAAAGGAGCATTAAAGTTATATGAAAGCATTAAAATTGAAAAAATATGAATAAATCAATATTTACAAACCTGAGAAAGTCATTTAATTGGATTCTCTTTAATCGATTGCAATTTAATCAATTAATCAATTGCAATTAATCAATTAATCAATTGCAATTAATTAATTACAATCAATGATTGTAATTAATGTTCGGAGTTTAATAAATTATTACGAAAAACACATGAGATGGAAGTTATGGCAAAGAGAGCATACAACCATTATACTACAAATTTGAATAATTTTGAAAGAACAGACAGTTCTTGGCAACTGCGGTTAAACTCACTCTTTTGAAACACCACAAATTCTGATAGTTTGCAATTTAATTCTATTTGGAGAAGTAATAGGTCATAATAAAGCAGAGATTCTTGATTAGCATTAATGGTTGACTTTCGATGGTTGACATCTCTTATCAAATAACACCAAGTTTTCAAGTTAAGAGTATATTCTTTTAGTACCTTTATCTTTTATCACATGCATTCCATATAATATATTTTTAACTCCTTGTTTACCTTTAACATGAATAGTTCTATGTAATAATTTGTTGCTAATATAGGTTTTCCAGTGGAAAGGGATTTGGAAGAGGGTTTCACCACTTGAGTTTGTCTTTCTTGCTATCTTATCTCTACCTCCAGAAGGCACAGGATGGTAACACAAAGTCTGTAAGTAAAGAAAGGGTTTGCAAACCATACGCTGATACTGTATTATCTTCTTAACCATTTTTCATTTGACACTCCTTGCTTAAGATTAATTCACACTGTGTTCTGAAGTTTTAATTCAACTCTAGCCTACAAATATTTGCACGTGAATAGCTCTTGGGCTGAGGAGGAATGCAAAAGAGATACTATATTTTCTCAGATCTAAGATATCATCTATCATAAGATGCATGAAAAAATGCTGCCAATTAAATTATGGCACAATTGAAAAGTGCTGCTGATTATAGCATGCATCCCAAATTCAGAGATGAAAGGAATTAAAGGAAAATATTCACGTTAAAATTCAGTGAAATATGGTATTCATGATATGGCTTCTGTGCAAAGCTTGCCTGTTGCCATATGAAGTCAAATGAGTTATTTAACTCCACCATACTTCAGCTCTTTCACCTCTAAGATGAAGATAATAATTACTTCTCGGTTGAAAGGATGAAGGGAAATATGTGCATGTGAAACTATTAGTGTTGTGACTGCCACATAGTAAGCTGAAAATAAGTAATCTACTACTGCTATTCTCTTTTTTAAAAATTAAGCTGAGATAGCCAAAAAATAGAAAGTAATTTAAAGTAGCATAAATATAATAAAGAAATTGTGATTAGGCAATAGGTACATTAAGTAGCTGGGCAAGGCAGACACAACAAGTAAACTAGAAAGCTTGACAAAAGGGTTGTATTTTACATAGGCAACATAGAAGAATGAGAACCCCATGTGGTAAAAACAGAGTGAGCAAAACCACAGGGGGAGTAAGTGTGAGACTCAGAGTGAGTTCAGTGAAAAGAACACTACAGGTGATCATTGACAGCTGAGTTTTCCTCTTGACTCTCCTCAACAGACATGAGTCTTCAAACAAGTAATCCCTGCTCTCTTGGCCTCATTTTTCTCATCTTTACAATGCTGGGTCTAGACCAAGTCATTTTTGTGAGCTCTTCTACCTCTAAAATTTCTCACATCCATGCATGTACAGAGAGAGGGAAAAAAAGTTAAACTTTCCAGAATGGAGGGTTAACACTGAAGTGAAGTGGGAAACCAGGTTCAATATCATACTACAGATGAACAGCTTTTACCCAGGATAAATGTGCAGATGTTATACAGTTTATTACATTCATTTTTACTATTCTATTGTTCCCAGTAATATTACTAGTGAGAGTATATAAATATAGACATATGGATATACACATATTTTCACATATGTCAATAGATAAAGCAAACTGTGGAACCTTTTATTAGTACAAAGAATTCTGTTTCTAGCAGTCTTAAAATGAAGTATTCCTTTTAAATATCCTGCTTGAGTTACTACAGATATTATACATAATTTTTTAATTTTCAAAATACAATAAATAACATTTACTGATGATATTCTATTTAAAATGATTTATATTTTAATTAATGAATAAAAGCAAATTTAGGAACTTTTGGGATTATTTCAATAATATCATTTTTTTCCCCTAGTGATATGTGGAACTGTCAATTTGTGAGCTTACTGGTGAAACTTCCATATACAGATGAGGACATATAACAACAGAAATTACTATTTCTGTTATGTTAATACACATGAAAGAGCATATGATTTCTCTATCCAAATATTTAATTTTCAAAAATGGTGTTTTATTACTCTAACAGATGAAATCCAAAAATGAAATCATGCACAGTATTGGCATGGGAAATGGCAGTGAGTGAAAAGCAAAGAAGGTAATGCAAAGAACCACCTCACTGTGGAGATAGCTTTGTAGATTATGGGACATAGAAAAATACCTTTCTTCCCCTCTTGAGTTTAACTCTACTATCTATGAGGATGAATATTTGACCTTTGGGAAATGTGTGCATGTGTGAGATTTGAGAGTTCTCACTGGTCACTATGAAAGAGAGAAGCCAGTTGCCTTGGAGCCCCAACCCCAACAAGAGCACAGGGTGACAAGTGAGGGTCATGGGTATAAGCACTCCAGAGCTACTGAGTCTTGGATTCCCCTGCCCTGCAGCTGGGGGCAGCATACCAAATCCTTAAAAAAAAAAAAGAATAGAAAACATACACTGTAAGAGAGACCAGGAAGGGCTACTTTGCTTGCAGATTTCATTCCTATCTTGGTCTGGACCATGGGACTTGGGTGCTAAGGTGATCTCTCTCTGTTCTGTTCCAAATTGTTTTCCTTCAAAATTCACAGGTTGAAGTTTTAACCACTGATGTGATTGTATTTGTAGATAAGGACCATAGGAGGTAAAGGTTAAATGATTTTTTAAGGGTGGGTCTCTAATCTTATAGAATTGGTGAATCTGTAAGAAGAGGGAGAGAGAGATCTCTATGCACATGCGCCAAGGAAAGGCTATGTGAGCCTGCGGTGGGAAAGCAGCCATCTGCAAGCCAGAAGGAAACCTCTCTCAGATCTTGATTTTCCAGCCTCAAGAACTGTGAGAAGATACATTTCTGTTGGTTAAGCCACCCAGTCTGTGGTATTTTGTTATGGCAGCCTGCTCAGACTGACTCTCTTCTTCCTTCAACTTTTCTGCCACCGCAGTCTCTCTCCCTGGATCTCTCTGGAGTGTTGGACTATCTTGGCCTTTCTCAGTCTTTTCACTAAAGAGGAACACTTGAAATATCTTTTAAGGCTCAAAAACTTGAATAAAAATTATTGTATTGAGGCTGTTCCAGTTCTACATATAAGCAGCTGGGAAATAGCCATTCCATCCTAACGAAAAGCTAAATGGACTGGAAATACTCAAAAGCAATAAAAACGATGACTGAAAAAACAAAAGACAATATCCAAGAGCTGTGGGACAACTATAAAAAATGTAACATACGTATAATAGAAATACAAGAAGGAGAAAAATTTCCCCAAATTAATGTCAGACACCAAACCATGGATAAGGAAGCTTAGAGAACACCAACCAGGCTAAATGCTAAAAAAGCGAACACCTAGGCCTATCATTTTCAAACTAGAGAAAATTAAAGATAAAGAAAAATCCTGAAAGAAGCCAGAAGAAAAAATATCTTATTTTTAGAGGAACAAGGATAAAAATTACATCCAACATCTCCTCAAACCACATAAGCAGGAAGAGAGTGGAATGAAATATTTAAAGTGTTGCAAGAAGAATTGACCTATCTAGTATGCTGTATTCTGTAAAGTTATCCTTAAAAAGTAAAGGGGAGAAGAATACTTTCTCAGGCAAACAAGAAGATGTGGTCCATATATACTATGGAGTATTATGCCTCCATCAGAAAGGATAAATACCCAACTTTTGTAGCAACATGGACAGGACTGGAAGAGATTATGCTAAGTGAAATAAGTCAAGCAGAGAGAGTCAATTATCATATGGTTTCACTTACTTGTGGAGCATAACAAATAGCATGGAGCACAAGGGGAGATGGAGAGGAGAAAGGAGTTAAGGGAAATTGGAAGGGGAGGTGAACCATGAGAGACTATGGACTCTGAAAAACAATCTGAGAGTTTTGAAGGGGCGGGGAGTGGGAGGTTGGGGGAACCAGGTGGTGGGTATTAGAGAGGGCACGGATTGCATGGAGCACTGGGCGTGGTGCAAAAAACAATGAATACTGTTATGCTGAAAAGAAATAAAAAAATTTAAAAAAAAATTGAGAGAATTGAAGAAGTAGATCTATTTGATAAGAAATGTCAAAAATAAGCTCTTTGAGGAGAAAAAATCTATAAGTCAGAAACTCAGATCCAGGGGTGCCTGGGTGGCTCAGTGGGTTAAGCCTCTGCCTTTAGCTCAGGTCATGATCTCAGGATCCTGGGATCAAGCCCACATCAGGCTCTCTGCTCAGCAAGGAGCCTGCTTCCCCCCCACCCCCGCACTGCCTGCCTCTCTGCTAATTTGTGATCTCTCTCTCTGTCAAATAAATAAAATCTTAAAAAAAAAATTCAGATCCACATAAAGTTAAAAATCAAAGAAGAAATAAATAAAAGTGAAATAAAAACTTTGCTTCTTATTCTTTATTGTTCTAACAGATAAGTTTGTTCAAAATAACACCAACAAGGTTGATTATATTCACTTATGTATATACTTTATGTGTACATTAAATGTGTGTATGCTTATAAATGCTTGTATGAATGAAATATATAACATGAGTGACAGCAATAATACAAGGAACAAGAGGAAGGAATTAGGATTATTTGTTCTTATAAAGTATCCACACTACCCATGAAATATAGAATTACTTGAAAGTGGATGTAGCTTAGCTGTAAATGAACACAGCAAACTCTAAGGCAACCACTAAAACAAGTTTTTTAAACAGTAGAACTGATAAGCTAAGAAAGAAAAGAAAGTTGAATCACATAAAATGTTCAATCAAAATCACAAAAGGCAGAAAAAGGGTGGAAGACCAAAAAAAAAAAAAAAAGACAAAGAACAAGAGAAACAAAAAAAAAAGACAGTAACAAATATGGTAGATGATAATTCAACTCTATCACTAATCACTCAGAACATTAGTGGTTTAGAAATATCCATTAAAAGACAGAGATTGTCAGAGGGGACCAAAAACACAAACTATCTATACGTTGTCTACAAGAAATCCACTTTAAAGATACATATAGATTCAAAGTCTGTGGATAGAGAAAATATACCATGCTAATACTAATCAAAAGACTGCAGGAGTAACTATATTAATTCAAGACAAATCAGATTTCAAAGTAAGGAAATTTATCAGGGGTAAAGAAAAACATTACGTGGTGATAAAGGGGTCAATTCTTCAAGAAGGCAATAATCCCTATGTATGTGCCTAACAATAAACTATCAAACTACATACGGCAAAAACTGATAGATCTGTAAGGAGAAATACGTGATTCCACTATCATAGTTATAGACTTCAGCATTCCTCTCTCAGGAATGGATAGACCTACCAGGCAGAAAATCAGAAAGGACATAGCTGAACTCAATAATACCATCAACTGAACATAACTGACATCTACGGACTACTTCATCCCAAACCAAAATACACATTCTTCTCAAGCTCACATGAAACATTCACCAAGATATACCACAATCTGAGCCATAAAATAGATCTTAACAAATTTAAAATAATAGAAATCATACAGTGTCTGCTTTCCAATCAAAACGGGATTAAATTAGAAATCAATAACAGAAAGATAACTAGAAAGTCTCAAAATTCATGGAGATTAAACAACACATGTCCACATAACACATGGGTCAAATATGTAATATCAAGAGAAATTTTTGAATATTGTGAACACTGGAAATATATGAAGAGAATAGATTTCAGGTGTACTCATCTGATACAGAAAAGGTTACTGTTTGAGGAGACATGTTACTTGTCTTGACTGTAGTAATCATTTCACTAAATATATATATATACACACATATATATGTATATATATAAAACATTCATGTTGTACATCTTTTGCCTAAACAATTTTTATTAAATATATATAAATAATTTATATAAATATAATATAAATATATATATTATATAAATTTATATAAATATAAATAAATAAGTGGGGCATCTGGGTGGCTCAGTTGGTTAAATGTCTGCTATAGCCTCAGGTTATGATCCTGGGGTCCTGGGATGAAGCCCCCCATGGGGGATACCTGCTCACAAAGGAGTCCTCTTCTCCCTCTCCCTCTGCCCCTCCTCTGCACTTGGACTTTCTCTCTCTTAAATAAATAAATAAAATCTTCAAATATATATATGTATGTGTGTGTGTTGTGTGTGTATGTGTGTGTGTGTATGTATTTTAGGAAGAAAGGAAGTATTGGTTGCATATATTTACCCCCCTACTACCTCTCCTCTCATTTACATCTCAATACCCTCTGTAATCTACTGAAAAAGTTCTTATAAAGTCATCTAGTGCCTTCTAATTGTCAAATCCAGGGGCTATTTTTCCAACACTATTTTATTGAATCCCTCCTCCTTATTTAGCACTATTGATTATGTTAAACTTAAAAACTTAAAAGTTTCTACTCCTGTCACTTCCCGGATGCCACGGTTTCCTCATTCTCCTAGTTCTGTAAGGATTCATTCTATGCTTCCCTTCCAAATTCATTCTCCTTTGCCCACTGGTTTAATGTTAACCTTTCCCAGGCAACCTGCTATAGCCCACTACTTTACTCACCCTACACAAACTGCCCAGATGATCCCATCCTTCCACTTAAACTCATGGAGTACTTTTATCTTTTTTTAAGACTAATTAATTGAGCAGAAAGTTAGTTATGGAGTTACATTTGATGGCTCATGAAATTGCTAAGGACACTGAAGCAGACTCAGGAGACCAGAAGAAACAAACAAACAAAACTAGGCAGTAGAGAATGTGGCCAAGGGCACCACACAGGAAACTTGTTTGACCTCCTTGCTGGTTCCACCCCAGGTGACAATAACTGCCATAAGTGTTGGACCACTGGACCACTGGATCATGGGTTTGAGGGCTCTCTCGGTGTTCTTCTATCTTGGCATACCAGATTCAAAGTCCTGAGCAGATACCTCTGAATTGGTCATGCTCCTTTGTGGAGAGGAAAGGCCAAATCTCTTTGGAAGACTTACTTCCCATCTAAACTGACACAATGTAAATTCCCCAGAGAAAAATAAACACACTCAGGTAACCAGCTCGCAAAACAAAAATTAAGTAAATAAAGCTTGACATCCTAGAGTCCTTCTCATGTCCCTTCACTGCCCCTAAATTCCACTCCACAAACCACCCCTCCCAGTCGGCACTCATTATAACCAGCATTAGTTTTGTCACATTTTGAACTATACATGAACAAAAAATAAAATGTGAGAATTATTTTTTTAAATATTTATTTATTTATTTATTTATTTATTTATTTTAGAATCCAGGGGTGGGAGGTGGTGGGGATGAGTAGAGGGAGACTGAGAGAGAGAATCTCAAGCAGACTCCACACTCTGCAGAGCCCCACACAGGACTCCATCTCATGAGCCTGAAATCATGACCAGAGCTGAAAACAAGAGTCAGGTGCTTAATTGCACCACCCTGGTGCCCTAAAATGTGAGAATTCCTAATGACATATGTGTGTTTATAGAGCATTCATTCTCATTGTTACATAAAATTCAACTGAACGAGTATGTCAGTATTTGTTTCTACTTTATCTATGGACATTTAGGTAGTTTTCAGGGTTTGACTATTGTGATTAGTGTTACCATGTGTATTCCTGTATATATCTTATGTCAAATATACATGAATTTTTCTGCTAGGACCATATGCAGAAAATAGAATCATACTTTCTAACACTTTTTTGGTACACATTTTATATTCACATTAAGAACTATACTTTAGAAATACACATGATATCAGGTTCAATATAGTACAATAAAAAAAGTAACAAAAAGTTTTTATAAAATAACTTAGTAAGTATGATGCACTCTGATATTTTGTATTCTTTTTTTTTTTTTAAGATTTTATTTATTTGCACACCAGAGAGAGAGCAGGGAGAGCAGCAGAGAGAGAGAGAACCAGACTCCCCACAGAGTGGGGAGTCTGACATGGGGCTTGACTCCACTGGGATCCTGATCTGAACCAAAGTCAGACACTCAACTGACTGAGCCACCGAGGTGCCTCTTTTTTATACTATTTTTAATGCATTCTTTTATTTTTCCTTAATCTCTGGGCATCAGGATAAAGGCCAGAGTCAGAGTGGTGCCCAGTGCTGCTTCTGTCCCTGTCTCTCTTGCCAGCCTCATGTCTCACTTCTCCTTACCTTCCATTTTCTGTCCTAGGAATGTCAACTGCTTGTAATTTCCTGCTTCTCCTCCAACACCTATCCTCACTCATTTTGCCTCATCTGCCTTCTGTGTACCATTTCTCATTCCCATTTCATCCAAAGAACTACTTGTTCTTTGAACCTTATCTAACTCTGACTGCTTTTCACCCCTAAGTCTTTCTATAGGTGCCACCTCCTGAAGACTTGTTCCTTGACCGTTTTTCCATTCTAAGGCAACCTGAGGTGACTTCATGAGTATTTTATTATGTACGTTAGATATTTTACCAACCATGCTACATTATCCTTATTTGTGCATCTGTGAGTTCCTTGAGGGTGGCCACTGTTCTATTCATTCCTATAACCCTAGTATTTAGCAGAAAGACTGCATAGATTATATATTCAATAAATATTAATTGTATAAATGAGTTAACTCAAATACAGAAACCTAGGAGATTCAGGTCCAGATCTATTTATAATCTACTTGAATTTTGGCAATTTGCTTATCCATTAAAGAGAGATCATAGTATCTATTCAACCAAATATGATTGTTAAGATCAGTTAAGACAACACAACCACACAGCCACGTATAAGTAATATATATGCATTCTTATAGTTATATATGCATATACAAAACTATGTTAGTATATTAGATTAGAAGATTAGGTATATGTCCTTTTTTTTCACCTTGTGGTTTTTCCTTATTTTTAAAAATTTTTTTAACTTTTTATTTAAATTCCAGTTGAACATATAGTGTGATATTAGTTTCGGGTGTGCAAAACAGTGATCCAATGATCCCATGTAACACCTGGTGCTCATCACAAATGACCCCTTAATCCCTAACACCTATTTCACCTATCCCCCCACCCACTTCCCTTGTATTTTTTTTAAATTTTTGTTTATTTTTAAAATTTCTTTTCAGTGTTCCAGAATTCATTGTTTATGCACCACACCCAATGCTCCATGCAATACATGCCCTCCATAATACCCACCACCAGGCTCACCCAACCTCCCACCCCGCACCCCTCCAAAACCCTCAGATTGTTTTTCAGAGTCCACAGTCTCTCATGGTTTGGCTTCCCCTCCAATTTCCCCCAACTCACTTCTCCTCTCCATCTCCCAATGTCCTCTATGTTATTTCTTATGCTCCACAAATAAGCAAAACCATAAGATAATTGACTCTCCCTGCTTGACTTATTTCACTCAGCATAATCTCTTCCAAAAGTCCCATCCATGTTGATACAAAAGTTGGGTATTCATCCTTTCTAATGGAGGCATAATACTCCATTGTATATATGGATCATATCTTCTTTATCCATTTGTCCATTGAAGGTTATCATGGTTCTTTCCACAGTTTGGTGACTGTGGCCATTGCTGCTATGAACATTGGAGTACAGATGGCCCTTCTTTTCACTACGTCTGTATCTTTGGGGTAAATACCCAGTAGTGCAATTGCAGGGTTATAGGGAAGCTCTATTTTTAATTTCTTAAGGAATCTCCACACTGTTTTCCAAAGTGGCTGCACCAACTTGCATTCCCACCAACAGTGTAAGAGGGTTCCCCTTTCTCCACATCCTCTCCAACACGAGTTGTTTACTGTCTTGTTAATTTTGGCTACTCTAACTGGTGTAGGTGGTATCTCAATGTGGTTTTGATTTGAATCTCCCTGATGGCTAGTGATAATGAACATTTTTTCATGTGCCTGTTAGTCATTAGTATGTCTTCTTTGGAGAAGTGTCTGTTCATGTCTTCTGCCCATTTTTTGACATGATTATCTGTTTTGTGAGTGTTGAGTTTGAGGAGTTCTTTATAGATCCTGGATATCAGCCCTTTGTCTGTATCGTCATTTGCTAATATCTTCTCCCATTCTGTGGGTTGCCTCTTTGTTTTGTTGACTGTTTCCTTTTCTGTGTAGAAGATTTTGATCTTGATGAAGTCCCCAAAATTTATTTTTGCTTTTGTTTCTTTTGCCTTTGGAGATGTATCTTGAAAGAATTTGCTGTGGCCAATGTCAAAGATTCCCTTGTATTTTTTTAAATTTTTATTTCACTGATTTTCAGTTGGATCGAATTTGCCTTAGGAATCTTAAAATTCCCATGTTATCAGAAATATCAAATATGGTGTTTAAATATACAGTTGGAAGAGTCATGCAGTAAAATATTCCACCAACCAGATGAATCTAAGCTAAGACCATTTCTAACTTAAAACATATAGATATTTTTGAGTTGATATTGCTTATCCAAACTAAACCCTTGGCTTTCACTGTGTGCAGCAAGCAAACAGTAATATATCTTGGAAGAAATTAGGATTCATGCAACATGATACTTCTGAAAAGGTTCACACTGTGTAAAAAGTCCATTTGTGCCCAGATGCTACCTGATATGTAATCCCAGCCCCATTTCGCATTTTTAATACAGGAAAAATACCCATTAAAACAAATACATTTAAAACATAAAAGCTATTTATTATTTACTTTATTGATTGAGTTAAGGTTTAAGTATTAAAAGAAAACACAGAGGCACCTGGGTGGTTCAGTTGGTCAAGCATCTGACTCTATTTTGGCTCTGATCATAATCTCATGGGTGCTGAGACAGAGCCCTGCATTGTCAGGCTCCATCCTCAGCAGAGAATCTGTTTGAGGATTCTCCCCCTCTGCCCATCTCACCACTCACGTACTCTCTATTTCTCTCTCTAAAATAAATAAATAAATAAGTCTTTAAGGTAAATAAAAACAAATATAATCTCATTTTACTGGAAAGAGCCCAAAGAAGGAGGATAAAATCTCCAGAGATAAATGCAAGGTAGTAAATTGAAGAATGAAGAAGGATGAAAAAAAAAAAATCCAGATAAAACTAGAGAAATTTAGGTCAGAGTTATAAAATAAAATGGTTCATGCAGCCAGGCAGATATTTTTGCAAATGAGCAGTTTGCAGGGCATCATGTTTAGAGTGTATGTATAGACCCTAAATGCTAGTGATTGTGGCAAAGTAGTTCATGCCCACCTTGAACAGGTCAGGCTTTATCAGTGCCTACCAGTCTGGCCATGCAAGAATATGGATCCAGTTTTGCCAGAATTTTTACTCTTCATGAGAAATTATAAATCCATATTTTACATGAATATTCTAGATTTTAAAATGTTATTTCCATTTGTTTAAGTTCCGCAGGCCAAAAAAACACAGCTTTGAATCAAATCAGTTTTCTTGTCTACCACTTTGTAAAATGTAGGCACAAACAACAGAACAAATGAGGATTTAATTGAACGTAAGCTGAATCTTTTCAACAGTACAGTATTTTTTTTAATGAAGAGAATTCTCACTGCAGTGGCTATTAAAGCATGGTATTGTGTTTAGTAATAGTCGTCTCAGTGGGTTATTGGATATAATTTTTATGTTCTCATTTCAGAGAACTATGTGGCAACTAGGCTGTGCCCAGGAAAAGTCATTCAAAACTGCGTGTTTGGAAAAATTTGGAAAAAGTTACTCTGAGAAGTACCAAGACAGTTACAGTTGTTTACTTAGCCTCACATAAAAATTAAGTATGGTGTCTCATAATTTTTGTGTTTTTCCTTTTTTGGATTCCTCTGCATGAAATTCTCTTCTCTCTAGTCTTTACATGGTTGATTATGCCTGGATAACATCTCCAGAAAGCCTTCTTTGCACTCCCAAAACTCACCCCTCTGATTTTTTTTTTCTAATATTTAGTGTGTTTTCCTATCATAACACATCCTCCATATGGCTTCTTTCTTTCTTTTTTTGTTTGTTTAAAGATTTTATTTATTTACTTGACAGAGAGATAGAGAGCACGAGTAGGTAGAGCCTCCAGGCAGAGGAAGAGAGAGAGGCAGGCTCTCTGCAGAGCCGGGAGTCGGATGCGGAACTCGACCCCAGGACCTTGGGATCATGACTTGAGCCGAAGGCAGCCACTTAACTGACTGAGCCACCCAAGAACTCTGGCTTCTTTATTTCTTTTCTTCCTCAAATCATGCATTCTTTGAGGACTTTGTCTAGATTATTTTTAAAACTTAGGACCACGCATAATAGTAGACATAGACGTGTAGTACATAATTAATAAATAGTAATAAAAACATATATGAATCAATCAATAAATTAATGAATAAATGAATGACTCCCTTGTCTGCATAGTTGTACACTGGTTATTACTGTTTTTCATTCCTCGTTAATTTCCATTCTACCCAGGAACCATAGTTGGCCTTGCTAACATTTATAGTGTGTTGACAAATTTTACTTGCAGATGTGATAAAAGAATTAGAGATACTAGCATTCCAACTATGTGCCATATTTCATTATATAATCCTCACAAAAACTCCAAAAGGTAGGTATTATTATTCTCTTTTCACAAATAAAGAAAAATAGTTTTATATTTTGAGAAACTTGTCCAAGCTCACACATCAAGTAAGTGAAGGAGCCATGATTCCAAATGACATTTATTTCAGCTTCAGAATTGATGGTTTTCCCACAATAACATGTTTGCCTGTGAGCTCCGATGGAAAGGGCATTTTCACTGACACAGTAACACTGACCTTCATGGGATATTCCCAAGAGTGATTTACTCCTAACAAGCCACAACTGGATGCATGGTAAATTCAATGTAAATGCTCTCTATTAAAAAGAGATTGTTATTTAAAATCTCATTTAAAATATCAGAATATTTTTTTTGTTTGTTTCTGAAAATTTATTTATTCTGCTTAAAACCCTTATATTATCTCTATTATTATGTAGATAAACTTTTCCATTATCTTGAGAGACATGCATAACAGAACAACTTTTATGGTTCTGCAGATGTCTCCACATCCTATCTGGTAAGTTGAACACAAATGGTAAGAAGTAGACAAATTTTCATAGGAGTTTCCAGAACATTCTGAAAGGAAAGGAATTAAGTCATTGCGGGAAAAATAAAACAAAACAAACAAACAAACAAAAAAAAACCTTTCCGCTTTAAAGTTGAACATCTGTAAAATGGCTTTACTTAATTGAGGTTATCTTTGATGAGATTAACTAGCAAGAAAATATGCCAGTCAGTTCCTTCTTTCTCCCTTCCTGCACCTACAGAAATGTACAATTAGGATAAGGTTAATCTGGTTCAAGCTCAATATCAAAAAAACTGCATTTGCCATCTTGTTGAAAAGAATAACAAGAAATTAAAAATAGGTTTCTACTGTTAATTTTTTAAAAGAAATTTGACTTTAGAATAGGCTACTTGGGCTCTCCACAAAGTGGAATTTAGAGAAAACAATGGGGCCACTACAATATACTGAACACTATCTAGCTTTAAGAAGCTTGGTTGACATGCTTCCATTTACTCTTGTTATTAAGTTTGAACAAATGCTCTGCTTCTCTTATTTGCTTAGATAATGCCTACTAACCTTAAAATACTCAGTTCAGATTTTACCTGCATTAGGAAGCCTTCTCTATCAGAATACAAAGAGAAAAACAGATACAAACCCCTCTGAGTATTTAAAACACAGGAAATTAGCACAGGAAATTGACTTTGCATATGAAGGACAAGTTTAAGAATCTAACCAGTGCAGAGTGGGTCAGCTCTGAGAGAGGGAAAGCAGAAAACCATCCCCAAGCTTGACAGACAAAGGGAGAAGACGGGATTATTGGAAGCAGCTAGAGGACGCTGGAATCCTGGCAGAACTTGCCAGGTAGGAACCAGCATCACAAAAATAACTTGCCTCTTTGCTTCCCTCACTTCAGTGTCAGCCACAGTCCAAGGCCTCTAGGACATTAGCTATTGAGGTTAGCTCTCCTGAAAGTCTCCCTGCAGAGCAAGGAAAGGATGAGGCTGTGAATGAGGCACAGAAGAGTCCCTGCTGGCTCTTCTCTCACCTGAAATAGTAGCCTCCATTTCTCCACTTACATCCATATTAGATGTTATTCTTACGGTCTTACGGTCTTATGAAATATGACTGCATTGCTTTGCATTGTGGTTACCTATTTACTTGTGTGGGAGATGCTGATATGCATGAGATCAGGGACTATGAATATTTGATGACTAAATGAATAAATGAATCAATTCTCCACCATGATCTCTTCACCTGTTAACACACAATACTGCTTCATTTTCAGTCCCATGATGCTGATAAGTTTCCAAAAACTCATGGCTATAGCCTTTGAAGGCTAAAGCTTGCCCCATGTAATTGAACCTGGATGGATAATCAGTTGGACCTAATCCCTGGACGTTATAGCCAAATGTAACATGAGATTTTAGCCATTCCTTTCCATCTTGTCATTCTATAAATATACTGCCATGCCTCAAGGTATTTCAAAATAGGCAGTACAAATTTTACTCCTGAGAAAGAATAAAATACTTCCTTCATATTAGGGAAATTATAACCATAGATTTTTAATGTTAATATTTCATATTATCTTATTGCAAAATCATGGGATCTTATAAAATATTTTCCTTCTTTTAGATAAAAAAAGAAAATAGGAAGTCAGACCAGTAGAATAGTTTCATTCATTACAGCAGTCACTTATTTTCTTATTGTGAAAAGACATCCTATAAAGTTCTGTGGTGCCAAATATCCCTGTAGCTCCGATGTGTCTGAATTGAAGCATGACTCTTTCACAAAAGGGCTTATAAACTGAGAGTTTTTCCCAAACTATGTTCCATGGTTTAACAGTCTGTTACCTGAATAGATAATTTTCTGGTCAAATCAATTTAGGAAATGATGAATTAAACAAAAACAGACAAGTTTCTTTACTGAAGAAATTTTTATTATAAGATGTTAGCATGCTTTGGATCTCCAAGAAATAAAAATAATTACTTTTTAGCAGAATACTTGTATAAAAATGAGATTTTGAGATTTGTGAGAAATTCTACAAAAAAAAAATACAATTTATTGTCAATAGACAAAACAACTACTTGAGCATTGATTTTTATTGGGTAAATAAATTAAGTAATAGTAATTAATAGAAGTTACAAACTGATTGGAAGAAAATGTTATATATTTTTAGATTCTTTCGTGCTACCTTTAAAGTGAGAGTTTTTTGGCACCTGGGTGGCTCAGTGGGTTAAAGTGAGATTTTTCAAACTTAAGATTATTTAATGTTCATATTTGATTGAATTAATAAAATTCTTTTACAGGAAAAAGTCCCATCAAATGAAAGGCTGTGTTATTGCATTTGACTCTCTTATCCACATCTACAACCTTCCATTATGATATCATACAAGAAGTGTCATCCTTCATCTCATTGTATGAGATCATACGAGAACTGTCAACCTCAATAGCTGATGTCCTAGGGGCTATACAAGAAGTGTCATCCTTCATCATAATATGCTATAATGATATAGCATAATATCATTATATGAGGAGGAAATAAAAAGTTCCTGAAGTGTTAGCTTTGTGACCTCTTATTTACAAAATAATCATTGTTGTCACAGTTGCCATAGTGAAAAATGAAGAATGATAAGAAAAGTCATTCATTAACTAAACAAATCTTTGTTTTCCTATTATGTACCAGATATAGGTAGTTATAAACACTTAGCTCTTCAGAATAATTATTACCTTAATATATATATAAATTTTAGTTTCTACAGATAAATACTATAGTTCCTGGAGATTTTCAGACCCTCTGACTATAACTGTTTACTTATTTTTATATTTTATATCTATTGGAAGATTAATATAATAGAGAAAAATTTCTGTGTGGGTTTTCATATTTCTAGAGTAGTTGAGTTATGAAACTAAGCTTTCATAGCTAACTATTAAAACTAGGTTTGATTATGGCAACATTTCTTCTAAATCTGTATTTTCTAAAATTATAAAATGTTTATCATATTATGTTCTTTTTATATATGTAGTAATATAACCACTATTTTTTTTTAATTTTGTTTTCAGAAAAAACAAAATTTTGAAAAGTTTGCTCTTTTCAAAGTTTGGTTTAAGCAAAAGAATGACTTCAAAACAAG
Organism: Lontra canadensis; assembly: GCF_010015895.1. NCBI lineage: Eukaryota > Metazoa > Chordata > Mammalia > Carnivora > Mustelidae > Lontra > Lontra canadensis. The sequence goes on from NW_022631017.1 coordinate 21,214,729, forward strand.
ATTTGGTGGTAATTTGGTTATAAAATGTCCCCAAGTCCCTATAAAAATTTAGAGAAAATAGAAGAGCAAAACAAAAATTCCACAGCCAACATCTTAAATAAAATGAGGTGATAACATATCCTTAAGAAATCCAGAACATGAGCAAATAGGACTAAATCAGTAATGACAGAAAATATAAATGTTGCAAATGTTTCAGAAAGCAATTTGGCAAATCCTATCAAAATACATATATATTATACCCTGACATCCAGAAATCCCAGTCCTAGGTATATTTGAAAACCTAAAAAAACATTCAATAAGTTCATAGAAACATTGTTTGGAGAGGCAAAAAATTAACAACAACCCAATTATCTCTCAATAAGAGAATGGATTGATGGACTTGCTGTTTATTCCTACAACGAAATACACTAGATAAAAATAATGAATTAAAGGAACATGGATAAATATGTATGATTCTCACAAACAATACTAAGCAAAAATTTTTTAAAATGCAGGTTGCAGAAGAATATTAAGGAATGATAATTGTATGGATAGTTGTAAAATTTGCAATAAATATTAAATATTGTTTAAGATATGCCTTAAAAACACATATATGTGGATATATGTAGACATATATGTGTGATAAATGTATACCATACGTATAATATACAATATATGTTATATACATTATTATACATATAACATACAATGTATATTCTATAGATATTTACATGAAATTTATGGACACAATAATCATTGGGTGTAGGCTATTGGTTGCACTGGAACTTGAAAAAGAATGCTGTAGGGAAGGTTCACATACATTTTAACTTCATTAGTAACATCTCTTTTCTGAAATAGATGGTAGCTCCATCCATGGGTAATCATTGTATTGCTCTTTACAGCTTTTAGTGCCTCAAATGCTTTATAATAAATGGAAAAAGTCAACTAAACCACTTTCCCTGAATCTATGAAATATAGTTCTCTTGTTACACCTGCGACCTAGAGCAAATCTCTGTATAGTCTCTTTTTATATCAATCCCTAGTGTGTATACTCCCGTGTGCCACACAGAGACAGATATTATTACTTTTGGTTTTCTTGTCAGAAGTTCATCATTATTATTTAATAACATTGCCAAGTAGATATAAATAACTTGCTATTCAGGATCATTGTAGAACATGGTCCTTTTCAAGAAGCCTCATTTTTGCCCGAATAGTAGCCGGGCATCCGGCCATTTACAGCAAATAAAACTCTCTGCTCAGGAATGGAGGAAAAGAGTAAGGAATGACTCTTTGGTTCCTTAGTCTCTCATCCAACAAGACATTGTGCCCCTCTAGTGCCTAGTGATTCTCTAATGTTCTCCAAAATATCAGCACTTCACATGAGGGTTTCTACTTACCTCTCCTTTCAATTTAAGAACAGAACAACCAAATTATACAAAAATTTCCACCTGTGATTGCTGAATACTTTCCTTAGACTTTAAGTGGCTATCATCACATGACCTAAAACACTGTCTCTGATTTTGGACATAAACCTTGCCATTTCTCTTTAGAGAAATAAAAAAACTGTTTCATATAACATGACCCTGACCTATCTTCGTATTTCCAGTATACCCAGATTTTTCCATTCCGACATGTTTGCAATTCTGGGAGACAGTGTATACTGACATAGAGATTTATTGCCAGAAGCTTCCCAGTGGAGTCAGTGGCAGGAGATAAAATTTGGTCACAATTCACATGTGTTTGAAATGAGCATTCCAGGAGAAAATGATTAATTTCTCTTTAAAACCCAAAGGATAAAATACCATACTCACAAGGATTACTCCCTCTGTGTTTGCTCAGTCTCTCCTTTGTTCATTTGCTTCTTTTTACATTTTCCTCCCATTTTTTTTTTTTTTTTTACTTTTTTTCAAGCAATGAACCAAGTTATTGTTATCCAGGAGAAAAAACTTATAAATGTGTAAAAGAATTTTATTCTGCCATTGACGCTTTCAGAAAAAAGAATGAAGTAAAGCACAGAAGAAAAGGAAAACTGAAGTAGAATAAAATGCTAGCCCTGAAAACTACGTTAATACTCCCGGTTTGGTATCCTCACTTTGTAAAAGAGGAAACCTAGAAAGTTTAAGTATCTACTCCTAAGTCATTTCATTCATGCAGGGGTTTGTCGAGAAAGAATGGGGATCCTGATCTTCTAGTTCTGAGAGTCAGGAATCTCTGAGCTTGTAGGATGATACCAGAAGTTTTATTATCAGGCTTTCATGTTTTGACTTAAATTCTGATCAACATTAAAATGTTTACCCCCTCCCTTCCTTTCTCCAAAAAGTGTCCCCAAAACAACATTTTAAGTCTTTGTCCACTATACCATGCCAAAAAGCAAGTATAGATAAGAATAAAATTGCATAATAAATTATTTTAACCATCATAATATCAAATGGAAGTGACTTAAAAATGTCAGATTGCCTAAATATTTCAGCTACATTAAAAAAAATGTATATATATTCTTGCCCCTTGTGTGCAAGGTAATGTACAAGTCATTATAACAGTATATGTGGCAAGGTTTTTATTTATGTATTAACTATCAGGTAGTGCTTGTCTATTTTTTTAATATTTATACTTCACCTGCTATCAAAAAGTATTCCCTGAGCCTATTAAATGGAGCATTGTTAAATAGCAGACTAGCAAAACTATTAACATAAGGATTTAAAAGAAAAAAATCTAAGAGCCACTTCCATTCAGTTGCACACCCCAACCTCTAACCATGGTCGTCATTGCTGAGTATAAAAAGGTGAATGAGGCCTGGTCCCAGTATCATGGGGTATCTCACATCCTAATGGAACATTATCGTAATACAGGCAAACTCTATCTGTAGACAAAACTGATTACGCACTCTTCAAAATATCTGCAAAACAAGCAGGCAGACTGTGAATAGAAAGACCTTTTCTCTAAAGTTCCAAAGAAATTTAGAGTCCAAGAATTTCAGGTTTAGAAAGGATCTTAAGAGGTCATTTATTCCTACACTTTCAATTAGTGCTCTATCTAATGCATCTCAGCTGAGTGCCTCTTTGTGTTCTCCTTGACCAACTCCAGTTATTGATGCTACATTCTATTTTGAAATTTCTCTAATCACTAAATTCTTCCTTAATATAAACTGAGTTACTCCAGACCATGTGTTCCAGTTTGTGGATTCAAAAGGGGTCCCAATTAAAACATCCATTAATTAAAAAACATCCAAATTAAAATATCCATATTCCAAATTAAAACATCCAAATTAAAATATCCATATTCCAGGGGCTCATGCCCCACACTGACTCACATAGGAACCCAGCTCTTTAGAAATTGTCTCCTGCAACTCCTCATATTTCTGATTATCCCAGAAAATATCTCAGAAAGTACTGGCCAAACATCAAATCAACTGTCCATTAAACTGTCACGTAGAACCTGCCACTTCTTCTAGGCATGGTTGTCTCCCACTAGTAACTTGTCACTGTCCATCTCATTCCCTGGGGTTAGCAGTGGCTGGGATAGCCCTGAGCTGTACAGTAATCTGTAGAGCAGTAGGAAAGACATTGTTTCTCCCAATTTTATGGTGTATTCTGTTGCTGCTTATATGGCCATACCATCCCTCCCCAACCCAGTGCCTTCCAGGACTTTTAATTTACTGCCCAGCCTCTATCACCATGCACAGAACAAATTTGACTCTAAAAGTAGCTGAGTCTGAGATGAGTGTGAATGACAGGTATGACACTGTATTCAGAAAAACTTTTCCCCCTAAATTGCTAAGACGTTCATCCTGGAAGCCCCACAAATGGAGTTCTGGGTTCACCTGACCAATTGATCACTCAGGTCTATGTCCTAGTGATAGGCACAACTTAGATTCAACCTTGAATCTGTGATAGATGGGAATTGAATAAAGTTGTGTATCTTGTTATATATCTAATATCCCCTACAGTTAGTACACATAGAAAAAGATTAACAATGATAATAATCATAATAGTAACATACACTTGAGTATTACAACCTTATAGGTAATATTTTGTTTAATCCTCACAGCAATTCTATGAAGTGGATACTGTTACTATTCCCATCTTATAGGTGAGTAAAGTATGTCAGGAAAAGACTAAGTAACGTGTTTATACATAACTATGAGGATAGTAAGTGGTGGTACTAGAACTCAAATGCAGGCAACCTAACTGCAGAGCTCGTGAGCTTAACTGTCATATGTCACTCTCTACACAGAAGAGGCTCAAGAAATATTTTGAGGAAGTGACTGTAACTACTTCTTGTAATATGAATACATTGATTCTTGACTTCCTTCTGGAGACATAAACAGTGTGTGTTCACAAAGGAGGCAGTCACACATTTAAAGATAGTTCTCATGCCCCTCAGCCATCAGAGAGTTTTGCTGTTTCAGTCATAAAGAGAGCGTAGGTACTGGCTACACAGGTACCTCTTAGGGGTGACCTGAAGATCAAAATGCTGAGCCACTCTAGGAATCTGAAAATGTCTCTATTTCCTTTGAGTGAGTGGTTTGAGCACTTAGTGAACCTTTCCTGGAAAACAGATTTCAACAGTTTGTGGCTTCTCTCCTTCTCTCCAAATCTATTTCCCTCCAGTCCTTTAAATATCCATTGGTAAATACCTTCAGATGCCTTCCTGCACAGCAATCTATGCTCTTCAACTTTCCTATCCTTTTCTCCACACTGTCTCTCCTGCATCTAGAACGCTGGCTCATCATAGGTTCCTCAGCACCTGCTATGCCAGTTCCTCTCATCTTGGAAATGTTTAAAGTAGATACATTTACACAAAGGTCATGATTTATTAGAATTTCATGTATTGAATCATCAGGAGACTTTGTTTTAAAAAGTGTTAATAACTAGAGAAGAGAATGGTTAATTCAAAAGAATTAATCCCTAACAATAGACTAGGAGGTTGAGTTGTTGGTTTTTGTTTGTTTGTTGAAGATTTATTTATTTTAGAGAGAGTGAGTGCAAGTGGCAGGATGGGGCAGGATGGGGCAGTAGGAAAGAATCTTCAAGCTGAGCATGGAGCCCCAACAACTGGATCTAACAACCTATGAGATCATGACCTGAGCCAGAACCAAGAGTCAGCCACTTAAACAACAGAGCCATCCAGGTGCCCCTCAATGGAGTAGGAGTTTTGAGGCCTGAATAGTACTAAACAGTTTTAGGATAAGATATTTTCTTGAATCGCAAAAGAATAACCACCATAAGTTTTGATGCACCTAAAAATTCCTTTATCTTATTTAGCTCTTTAACACCTTAAGATGTAAGTATTTTGTCCCCATTTAGAGAAGATAGGAAAATTTCTTAATTTGCACATTTAGTCAGAAGCATAACTGAGACTTAAACTCTGACCTGTTTGACACTTTGCTACTGCTTTATTGCCTAGTTGACCTCTTATAAATTCAGCTTTTTGGTGAATTCCTAGGATAATGTCCAGTTAACCTGAAAGACTATTTTGAGTTAAAATAAAAATAATTTAAGGATATCTAACATACCTTCCTTTTAATGACAGTTTTTAAGGCATTAGCCTTAGAAAATTGATTTGGTGGCCCAGAGGAAAGGCTTATCATGGACACATTTGAGGGTAAGTGGGACTTTCTCTCAAAGTTGTGTGGGCAAAGAGCTCCTTGTGGAAATGGGCATTAGAAACTTGGCTGACAAAACCTCCCTCTGTCAGTAATAAGTGGTTTGATTTTACTTAGTTTGTCTGTCTTTCCAATTCCTCAACTATAAAATGAAAATTTGACAGGACCAGAGCACCTCAAACCTGCAAGCTCATCAGATGAGTCATCTTTCAAATTATCCATACCTGTTTCCCTTCACTCTCTTCCAGAAATCATACTCAAAGACTTGTTGCATCCAATTAAGAGGTCTAACATAACTTCTGACTTTACCATGTTATGGTTAAACTCTGGGAGGTATCATCATCCTCTACATAACAGGGAAAATAAAATCAACCAAAGCATATCAATGTAATTTTGTAATATCATGACTTTTTTTGATTAGACACCAGAACTAGATAAAAGGTGAACAACAACCACAAAAATATATGTAATGCAGAAACTTGGTTGACTTCATCTTTCATTTTATTTATTAAACAGAAGATATGCGTTGACATACTACTGTGATTTAATTGATCTCCAGTTAATTTTGTCCTCTTTTTCTTGTAAAGGATGGGATCAAACAACTGAGTGGGTTTTTATTGATCGGATTCAAAAGAAATATTTTAAAATTCAGGCAGTGATTTCTACATTGTGCACATGATGTCAAATAGCATGTCTGATTAAAACTTTCATTTTTAACTAGTTGTTTCAGCAATATTTCTTTTCCATCTTTATTTTAATCTGTCAGTAGTATTTTAAATCTCTTAATTACTGATACCATACGTTTCATTCAGTATGTGAAACATTTGTCTCATGAGAAAAAATTCCCACTGTGGCCTGATCTCTCACCAGTTATGCATCCGAAGAAAAATTTTCTAAAAGATTGAGATGAGCGACAACAGAGCAAACTTGCAAATGGTACTGTTGATTGAGAACACAATGGACAGTGCCAAACTGTTTACAGATGTTACACTTGGCCCCTTTCCCAGTGCCAAATATTTGCATGAGAGATAAAGAGCATAATCTATTCCTATATAATGACTTTCCTCTCCAAAATCTTTTGAGGTTGGTTACATTTTAATAACCATTTGCTCTTGAAAATTGATTTCTTTCTTGAAGACCATCTGCATCTGTATAGCTAGGTACCCATTCCTTCCTTGTCTTCAATACCAAATGTTGGCTTCCCACCACAAAGTGCATGCTTGCTACACTGCCCAGTAGATTGTGCTCTTGCTGCTGTGAGGGAAAAGGAAACTCTGAGCGATATAACATATAGTGTTTTATTTTTTTCTATAGAGCATCATATAACCATGTGGTGAAGTGAATAAGAAGACAGATTGTGATGCTAAATGATCTTTCTTCCTATTCTGACTTCACCAGTTGTGTGATCTTGAATGCATGACTAAGCACCTTTAACTCATCTTCAGAAAGAAAATAACAGTATATATCTCCTATGAGTTGTTAGGATGATTAAATGAGAAAATGTATAAAGATTAAGTGCTCAGAAGAAGGTAGCTGTTGTATTTCTGCAGTGTCTCAGAAACACAAGAAAAGCCAATGTTGGGGGGAACGTGGCTGTTGAGTCTAATGGAGGATAGCAGCGAATTTATTTCCTGGGAATTAAAGAACTCATGCCATTAGTTTCAAATGTGATTGGTGAGTTGAAGTATATTTCTACTGTAAAAACCTTCTCAGAAGGATTAGATACAGGATAGAGATAAGAATACATAATTTTCCAGGTGCATCTCTTCTATGAGGAGGTTAGTATTATTTAGTTCAGTAGTTCTCTAACTTATCTCATTATAAGATCATTAATGGATCTGTAAAAACAAATAGAAATAATAAACCAGAATAACAAAAAACGTGACTGGGTCTAACCACAGACCTACTCTATCAGGAGGTCAATGGTAGAGGTATAGAAGCAGGTTTTTGTTTGTTTGTTTGTTTGTTTTAATTTATTTTCAGCGTAACAGTATTCATTGTTTTTTGCACCACACCCAGTGCTCCATGTAATCCGTACCCTCTCTAATACCCACCACCTAGTTCCCCCCACCCCCCCCCCCCCCCCCCCTCCAAACCCCCCAGATTGTTTTTCAGAGTGCATAGTCTCTCATGGTTCACCTCCCCTTCCAATTTCCCCCAACTCCCTTCTCCTCTCTAACTCCCCTTGTCCTCCATGTTATTTGTTATGTTCCACAAATAAGTGAAACCGTATGGTAATTGACTCTCTCTGTTTTTAAGAGTTCTCCATTTATTTCTTTTTCTTTTTCTTCCCATTTTATTTTTTTAAATTTATTTATTTGATAGAGAGAGCACAAGCAGGAGGAGCAACAGAGGGAGAGGGAGAAGCAGGTTCCCCACTGAGCAGGGAGCCTGACTCAGGGCTCCGTCCCAGGACCCTGGGATCATGACCTAAGCCGAAGGCAGACACTTAACCAACTGAGCCATGCAGGCGCCCCTCCATTTACTTCTGATGCACAGTAGAAAATTGTTGGGATTTTTAAATTCCCCTCCCCATATTCACAGAGCCATATACTAATTATTACCCTGATGACTCAGGGAAGTCATATTCTTGGTAATTTACTTGCAGAAATGCAAAAAAAGAAACCTATCTGTTTTGGGTTTTTTTAATAGTGTTTCTATGAAGAAAGAAGAGCACTAATAAAATGTGTCCGGAAGTAATTAAAGTAATTAATTTTTAGCACTATTAACCTACATTTAAAATAATGTAAGTGTTGGGGCGCCTGGGTGGCTCAGTGGGTTAAAGCCTCTGCCTTCGGCTCAGGTCATGATCTCAGGGTCCTGGGATCGAGCCCCGCATCGGGCTCTCTGCTCTGCGGGGAGCCTGCTTCCCTCTCTCTGCCTGCCGCTCTGCCTACTTGTGATCTCTCTCTGTCAAAGAAATAAATAAAATCTTAAAAAAAAAAAAAATCTTTAAAATAAAAAAAATAATAATGTAAGTGTCAGCATATTAACAGAAATACAAAGTTAAACGAAAGCAGTAGAAAAACAGAATTACGGAAGTAGAAAAATTTTCATAATATAAAGATTATATTAAAATAATGAGACCAAGCAAAAGACACAAAATGATACAGAGAATATATAAAAGTTAGGATCAATATATTCAATTTAAGAAAGATTAGAAGCAAATAAAACAAACAAAAAACAATAATCAAACATATGACTAAAGAGATGTTCTAAATTGAAAAGAGAACAGGCGGGGCACCTGAGTGACTCAGTGGGTTAAGCCTCTGCCTTCCGCTCAGGTCATGATCTCAGGGTGCTGGGATTGAGCCCCGCATCAAGCTCTTTGCTCAGCAGGGAGGCTGCTTCACCCCTCTTCTCTCTCTGCCTGTCTCTCTGCCTGCTTGTGATCTCTCTCTCTTTGTCAAATGAATAAATAATGTCTTCCAAAAAAAAAAAAAAAGAAAAGAAAAGAGAACAGGTTTTTCCCTCAGGCAAAAAAAGAACTATAAAATATCCATACCTTAGACATGTGGTATAAACATTTAAAAAATGTTTAAATATTAAAAAAAAACTAAACAGATAAAAGAACAGGTTATCTACAACTTACAGAAACTGAAGTGATCTTAAAATTTCCTTGTAACACTAAATATCAGAATTAAATAAAATAATTTGGGGCAGTTGGGTGGCTCAGTTGTTAAGCTGCTGCCTTCAGCTCAGGTCATGGAGCCCCACATCGGGCTCCCTGCTCGACTGGAAGCCTGCTTCTCCCTCTCCCACTCCCTTTGCTTGTGTTCCCTCTCTTGCTGTCTCTCTGTGTCAAATAAATAAAATCTAAAAAAAAAAAAAAAATGATCTTATGGACTTTATGGATTTTATGCTTGAATAATTTAACATACATTTCATATATAGAAGCCACAGAAAAATCTCCTCAGATATATAAGAATAACAACAAAAAAAATAAACCAGCCATTAAATTTTCTGGAAAACTTTCTTAAGAATATATTCCAGAGGATGAGGCGCCTGGGTGGTGCAATAGGTTGGGTGTTCTACCCTTGGTTTTGACTCAGGTCATGATCTTGGGTTCATGGGATTGAGTCCCATGTGGGTAGGTCTCTGTGCTCAGCACAGAGTCTGCTTCAGGCCCTTTCTCCTTCTCCCTCTGCCTCTCCCCCCTGCTTATTCTTCCTAAAATAAAGGAAAAAATCTTAAAAAGAAGAAGAAGAAGAATATATTCCAGGGGCGCCTGAGTGGCAATTAAGCTGCCCCACTCTTGATTTCAGCTCAGGTCATGATTTGGGGTCATGAGATCAAGTCCCTTCCTCAGGCTCTTCACTGAGTGTGGAGCCTACTTAAGATTCTCTCTCTCGGGGCGCCTGGGTGGCTCAGTCAGTTAAGTATCTGCCTTTGGCTCAGGTCATAATCGCAGGGTCCTGGGATAGAGTCCCGTGTGGGGTTCCCTGCTCAGCAGGAGGCCTGCTTCTCCCTCTGCCTGCCACTCCCCCTGTTTGTGCTCTCTCTCTCTGTCAAACGAATAAATAAAATCTTTATAAATAAATAAATAAATAAATAAATAAAAGATTCTCTCTCTCCCTCTCCCTTCGCCGCTCCACCCTTGCTCACGCTCACTCTCTCAAAAAAAAAAAAGTTATAGTAAACACAGTAATCATTAAGTAAAGAAAGACTGAATAATTACTATAAATATAAGGAAAAACTTGCGTGCAAATGCTATAAATAACTTTAAAACATTAATATTTCACAATATTTGTGGAAATCTGTTAATTCTTTATTAAACTTATAAAATTTTATAACTGGGTAACAAGAAGAGAGTTCTCAAATTCCAAATTTCAAATATTACAAAATGAAAAGTCATATATTTTCTTTTCTTTTCTGCTTTGATTTGATAAAGAAATATTTGTTTGAGTTGATTTTAAAGACTTAAACATTCACAGAATGTGACTGGAAGACAACAAACAAAACATCGCATCATAAAAAGACCACAGGAAAATAGAAGAGGGTTTACAAAACAAAAGAAAATACTCCATTAAGATGACAGAAAAACAAACCTCACCAATAGCAACAAATAAAAATTATTTAACTTCTTTAAGTACAGGACAAGGCAATCTGTTTAATGAACAAATTTATTTGTATGTTGCTTACAAGAGATACATGAAAACCAAAATCATACAAACATTTGTTTGAATATTCAATAGTGATTTAAAAGGCAAATATAAATCAATGTCAGACACGGTAATAAGAAAATACAACAAAGTAAGATTAGTGGCAAACAAACTAAAGAGATAAGAAGGATCATAAATAATACTTTGATAAAAGAATTTACAATGAAAACAAATAGTGATGTGTGTAAGAAAAAATTGAGATCCCTCCCAAAAAAGGTAGTGTTATAAATTAATATTTCTATTCATAAGTTTGGGTCAAATGTTAGCAAAAATTAGCAAAGAATTTTATTAATGTAATGCTAATAGATTAAGAAGAAATCATTAATAGATTAAAAGGTAAACATTGAATTCTACAAGATATATTTACATATGGTCATAAAACAGATTGAAATTCTCAACAAATTCTAAATAATAGAAGTTTTTAGGTAATATTTGACCATTATATAGACATAGCCAAACTTAAAAGCAAAGTTGTAAAAATAAACATCCTATTGTCTGGATATGTACTTAAATATTTTTACACAACTGAGATAATAATGGAAAAACATAAATGCAATCTAATTTCATAAAAAATAAGGATATTAATATCAAGATATCTAGGGTGCAACCAAAGTTACATTCAGAAATAATTATGAAGTCTGATGGAATTGTTTTGTTTAAAAAGATGACAATTAAGTATTCAGCCAAAAATCTGAGATTTTTAAAAATCTGCTTTAGGAGAAAATAAATAGAAACCCCAGCCAATAACTCAGAAAAAAGAAATAAAAAATGGAATTAATAAATGAGTCTCGGAACTAATTCTTGAGGAAAAGTAAAATAAAACATCCAAAGTAGACAAAATTTCATTCAAATTCTACTCAAGAAATTAAAAGCCAAGCAAATAATGTCAGAAATCAAAAGAAGGACATAATAAAAACTGAATTCATAGTAAACTTTTTAATTCTCAGGGCTTTGTTTTGTTCACTTTATTTATTTATAACCTAGCACACACATATCCTAACACTTCATAGGTGTAGCAGGCTCTCATAAATATTTATGGTATAAATGAATATGGAAGATATTAAAATTGTAAGAGGACACTTTGCACAGCTGTGTACTCATTAACTCTAAGAAAAAGTTTCAGATTCAAAGAGTTTTATGCTTAGTTCTTTGAATCTTTTGAAGGTTAAATACTTTTTTATTTGTCCTAGGACGTATAAAATATGAAAAACTTTCTGGTTCTTTGATGAAAGTAGTAAAATACTAATGAAATTGGACGAAAATAGAAAAGAAAAAAGAAAAACTATCACAAACCTACGTGAACACAAAAAAGCAAAGCAGGCACCACAAGTGAGAACAGCATCATTTATCTGCAATGGAAAAAACATCAATAAGGTGCTAGCAAACCTAATTAAAATATTAAAAAAATGGTTCACCATCTTAAAGTAGGGTTTCTTTCAAGGTTGCAAACCCAACAATACAAGGCTGCATAGCCTGTGGTTATAAGCAGGACCTTGAGATCCAAGCAGCTCTTGATTCAATTCCCTATTCTCTCACTTACTCATGGTGTAACATTGAGCAAATAATTTAACCTCTCTGTGCCTTAATTTCCTCATCTGTCAAATGGGAATAATAATAGTATTAATCTTAAAGAGCCAGTAGGGAAAATTAAATTTTGTGTAAAATACTGAGCATAGCATCTGATGTCTACCAGTGTTGCTAGTATTATTATCATTATTATTGTCATCATGATCATCATCATCACTATCATGATTATTTTATTTAATAATCTCAGTCCAATTTTTATTCCAGGGCAGTAATGTGTACAACTGCTACAATGGTTGTTTTATAGTATTTTGATTGGCAACATGATTAAAGAAAATCAAAGGAGGGGAGAAATCATCTGTATTATATAATAAGTGAAAATGTGTCTAATTCCAATATTCTCCTTTCCCCAGGCCCAGGAAAGCTTTCCTCTGAGGCAGGTGTGTATAGCTCATGCATGGCCCATCTGGGGAAAGTTGAAGCTCTGGAGGACATCCATGCCTTCAGCCCTATGATACACTACAGTCCTGATGTACTTACACTTCATGTGGGAATATTTTGTCTGCTAATATCTGTGGCTGCTCAGTGGTAAAGCTGGAAATAAAGTCATGGATGAGCTATTTTCCAAAATCTAGTGGTTGATTTGGAGATGGCACAGTCCCCATAATTTTAATTGGGGCTGTGTTTCCTAAGGAAACATGGCAAGTGGAGGTGGGAGATAACTAGCAAATGTCCCACTTTGTTCCCAAGGCACAGGGAAGGGCTAAGACCAAGCACAGCCTAAGTCCTGTGCTTGCTTTTACTGTATGGAGTAAATTTGTCCCACTCCTTACATTAAAATAGGAAATGAAGATCAAATTATCTTTTTCATTATTGTAAACAGTTGTGTAAATGAAAAGATTGTCTTCTTCTGGGAACCCCACAGCCCACCAAGGAATCTTATGAAGTGATCTATAATCTGATACAGTAAGAAAAAAAAATCTGGGACTTTGATTCATTACCACTATGCTCACTACTATGACATGGCCCAGTAGTGCCAAAATTTCACTGCCACCCAAAACTGCACTGCAATCACCGAAAGGCAGCAGCTGAGGCACTAGTGACCTGCCCAAAAACAAGAGAATTGATCAGGAAGTGGAGAAATGCCACCTCATAAATGTCACCAACCACATTTAACAACCACCAAGAGTTTATGCTGACCAACTTTGTATTTGCTATGATAAATATGCCTCTTTCACAATACTGAGACCACTGAATTTCTCATGGACTGAAACATGCTGTAGCGCAATTACCTCCTCTCCCCGGGAGCCCTGCCATGGCCACAATATTCCCCTCGAGATGGACATCAATGTCAGATTTACATTAAGTACCAGCATCTCTCAGAAGAAAACGTGCAGCAACTTCTTCAACTTCAGAAACTGATCTGGATGACCAACAGAAGGATGCCCATAAAATTTATGGGAGACATCTGAGAGTGGAAGAAAGCATTAAAATAATTAAATTTGTATAAGTGTTATAAAGTTTACTATTCAAAAATATAATTATATGTTGTTTGAAATTTTGCTATGTTTATAGACCTTAAAAAGTGCACTTCTATTCAAAAATTACTTTTAGGGGCACCTGGGTGGCTCAGTGGGTTAAGCCTCTGCCTTCGGCTCAGGTTATGATCCCAGGATCCTGGGATCAAGTCCCACACTGGGCTCTCTGCTTAGCAGGGAGCCTGCTTCCCCCTCTCTCTCTGCCTGCCTCTCTGACTGCTTGTGATCTCTCTCTCTGTCAAACAAATAAGGAAAATCTTTTTTTAAAAAGTTACTTTTAAAAATTGAAGTTTTTAAAGATAAAACTAATATATATTTGTATATACCAAGAAAGGTTAAAAGATTACATTGATTATATAAACTATTAGGAAAGAAATATTTCTGGCACATTTTCACATACCTTATTCAGTTGCTTAGCTATTCTGTCTCTAATACCATGTCCAGAAGCAGAGGAATATATTTTTTCCATTAACATTCTACATTTAAAAAATGTGAAATCATTGACATTTTCACGAAACATTTCTTTGTGAAAGAAGTAAGAAAGTATCCTTTCTAAATGTTCTGTCCAAATAATTTCTGCTAGATGAAATATACTCTCAAATCCAATTTATTTTATACTGGGGTAAATATTTCAGCCCAAATATTTTCACAGGCACTGCCTTTTTGCTTCCATTTACAGTAGTTTCCTTCAACAAATATTTTTGTAAGACAACATTTGTCAAATAAGTTGTCCCTATTTATGATTTCCCTGAAAGCTTTGCCAAATTTAGATGCTGTGGAATTGTATGTTTTCTCAATTTCAATACAGGATATAAATGTATTCAATTAAAAATAGAAGATTTATCAACTAATTCTTCCTGCAAGTCAGATATTCCAATGCTTTTATAAAATTTCATAACTAAATTTTATACACTGTGGTCTCATTCTTTTAATTTGTTTAGCTTCCCATTGCTTTTGTAGGAAACATCTTCCCCATTGGCAAGATAATGTCTTCAATAATTTCAGTTTGCTAAAAGCTTCAACTGGAAGTCATTGCTCTTCTTGCCATATCATTTGTTGAATAATTTGCTTAAAAATTTCCAGCTGATTTTGAAGAAAATGCAACCAAAATTTGGAGAAATCCTTTACAAAAGTATAAGTATCTTCATAGGACATTAGGGCTGATTAATAAAGTAGTTAGTGAAAGGCTTAAACAGTGCTAACATCTTATTGATGAGAATCTAGAAGGAGAGAAAGATCATACTACTTGGCTGAACATGTTTTAAATAAAAAAAAATTAAACAAATATGAGTTTTACCAATATTAGTTATTCCAACTGTGTACTTATAAAAATATGTACAGATTTTGACAATTGTAGCTTCTATTTCAGTTGGTAGAATATTACAGTTTCTTTGAGTGAAATGAATTTTATGTACAACTTTATGTACAATTTTATGTACAATTCCCAATACATTTCTCCTTCACAGGTTCCTTCGTTTAGTGAGAACATTGTTGTTACCATGCTGATGTGCTCTACAAAATTTTCTATTCATATTATCACCACAAAAACAAATGCTCTAACCTCAGTGTTGCACTTTCAACATTCATAACGATATCAGATGTTTTACTTTTGAGAGAATAAATTCCAAAGCTTTACTTTGATTCCAGCAACCATATGGGGGGAAAAGAAAAGAACAATTATCAGAATTACTGATTTTCAATTTGGAGCATCTGCTGATACAAAACTGACGTCCTTTAAACTCGAGAACTTCTGCTCCTAATGGAGCCACAGCATTTTCTGCCATCACTTCCAGCTTCGTGCCCGTACAAACACTTGGAATTGAAAAGGAGCAGCATTAACTTCAACCAACAATCAATGGATCTAAATGAAAACTCATGCTTCCAAGAGTGATGTGTGGAGACACCTTATATGACTGCACAGGTAAAACTGTCCTTTTGGGTACAGTGTTCCTAACATAACAATCTTGGGTTGATATTGATGGTTTACTTTTCATCTCTTCAGTGATATCACATGGGCTTGGTGATGAGTGGAAAATTTAGTATGTATTTTTTTAATTAAACGTGAACTTTCATTTCTTGGGGTCATTGATGACAGAAGGATTTATTGCTCAATTCAAAGAGTATTACCAAACAATATGATACATAGCTACAGATTTATAATCGTTAGATGACATCACTGTACCGAGAGCATTGAAGCTACTTGCTACACATTTATAACCTGAACTGCTCAGCTTTGTATATATGTAAAACCCTTGCTTCTAGGATCCTGGTGACTTTATGAACCTTGAAACCCCCACAGGTTGCAACACAACTGACCATTACATCAAGGAGCTGCCTGAAGAATAGCATCTAATACATGTACTGCTTCAACCACCGTAAGGACCAAAGGAGGTAGCTGCCCATACCCAAATGCTCTCCACATTCTCCTTAGATCTAGAAAGGATGAAAAATGGAAAGGATAAAGAGAGAGGCTTTGGCTGGTCATCTGCCAGTACATATGTCTTATACCTACCGCCAGGAAGAAAATGACAGGAGCTGGCAATAAACCAGCAGTCTACTGGAGGCATCCTGACTTATTTTTATACAACTATCAATAGTAATACTTGAAAAAACTAAAATACTTGGGCATAGGACAACTGAACGGGATCCTGGGACCAAAGGGTGCATCGAGAGTCTCCTTTGCACAAGGGGATGATCCCCCTTCTAAGGAGAAGACTTGTTTAGGGACCATTTGCTGAGAGCACACCTTTGGGTTTTTTGGAGATGAAATGGTCATCAAAATATGATCCCCAAGCTCTGTGTCTGCCCACTTTGCATAGTTCAATTTTGCAAAGCATGCAGTTTTCCAGGCTGTTCTCACAATGAACGCCTTTGATTCAGACGTGGTTCAGAAAGCACAGCATCCCCTCTGCCACCACCATTTGAGACTCTTCCAAACCCTCGGCCAAGGGCAGTGAACATGGGAGAGCACAGCGGGTCCTCTGCTGATGTTGTTTTGAGAATACCAGCCTTTCTCAGCATCCACGGGGTAGGCCGTCGGCCCTACGTAGGCTTTCTTGCTCAGCCTCTTCTCTTGATGCCACTCAGCAGCTCTAAGAGCAGCCAAAGCCACAGGAATGTCAGGGTGATTATTGGCCAATGTCAAACTTACTTTGCAGCAGAGGCCCTTTAAGTTCAGGAGACAGATTTACCTTTCTTATGGCCTTAATAGAATTAAGCAAATCAGCACTTCCTGCTGAAGGCGGGCTGCACAGCCACCAAGCTAGCAGTATCATTAAGAAACCACATGTGTTTAAAATAAAATTGTTTCTAACAGTAAGTCTCAAAGACCTGCTCTTCTGGCCTACTTTGTGATTTTTAAGATTCTGTCAAGCTGTGATGACTTTAACCTTATTCTTTGAAACACTCTCCTTTTCCCTCTCTTCCTCTGTTCATCTATTAAATTGAATTTCCTCTAATGAAAAGAGAAATAGAATATATTCAAAATATACTTGAGGATCAAACTGGTGCCACTTTTTTCTTCCTCATAAGACTTTTGCACCCCGTTTCAATCAGCAGTGCCGGGGTGATTCCTATCCCAAATAGAAAACACTGGCTTTCTCACTGCTCTCGGTTCACGTAAGCTGCTATTCTCCAGGTGTTATCATACTTTCCTAAGAACTGACCCTTGCATTTTCTGTTTACTTTTCATTCCCATGCTGTCTCCCCGATCTGACCCTTAAGAACCTCTTCTCTGTGAGAATGAACCTAACTTTCCACCTTTGCTAGGCTAGCGTCACAAGTGGGTAGAGCCGGAATGGCTGGTCAATGTCTGCTGTAATCTACTACACACAATTGGTCAGATTTAACCTCTATGCCTCAGTTTTTCATCTGTAAACTGGGGCCAGTGATTGTTCTCCGAAAGCTGTTGTGAGGATTAAATGAGTTATACATAAAGCACTTAAGAGGCGATTGGCCATCTTCTCAACTTTAGGAAATCAAGTAGGGCAGAGACATCATCCATTTATAGTCAATGCAGAGAAGCTTTGAAACTTGCTTAAGGCAACTCTCTTAGCATAATACAGCCAAGGTTATTAGTTTGATTGATCTAAGATCAAAATAATGTTCCTGAAAGAGACATGAATTCCTCATGTAGAAGACATGGTCTTCATAAGAAATCAGTCCTCAGGGTCTGGGACATGTTTGATTTCAGATGTGACAGAAAAAAAATCAGCAGTCCAGAATGCACACCTTGTACAAAAATCAGAACTTTTCTCTATATTTCATTCAAGTAATTTATCCCATAGCAATCAATATTTTTTTGAACACTTCAGCCATAGGTGTTCAAAATTATTTTTGGAAAAGTGTTACTAAATACACATCTATCAAGTTTTTTTTTTCTTTACTCGTATATGTACAACAAATGATGGCAAAAAAATCTTTTTTTTTTTGTAAGTCACACATATTATAATTTTTTTAAGAAAAGTTGTATGACTTTTTGAACCAAAGTCCTTATTTTTTTTTAAGATTTTATTTATTTTTTTGACACAGAGAGAGATAGTGAGAGAGGGAACAGAAGCAGAGGGAGAGAGCGAGAAGCAGGCTACCCATTGAGCAGGGAGCCCGATGTAGGGCTCCATCCCAGGACCCTGGGATCATGACCTAAGCCAAAGGCAGACGCTTAAGAACTGAGCCACCCTGGTGCCCTGAACCAAGTCTTTAATAGTAAATTTAGGATGATTACATCAGGACCCAAGTTAATGTCAAGGTGAGAAAATGTAGATACAAGTACCTCGTAACCTGTCCAAATATGAGATATTAAATCACATGGTTGTGGTTTCATGTTTCAGGGTGTTGCAGGGAGGAGAAGTGCCTGGAATGGCCAGCAATCCCTGTACCAGTGCACGAAAGATTACTCCAAACTTTGCTTTCAAAGAGAGGAGAATGCAGGAGTGTCAATGCTCAGAGACCTCAGAGAAGAAGACCCTTTACTCTTCTTCGCTCCTGCTTTTCTTGATCCTTCAGAATAATCACAAATCCTTATCACTGTTTCTCAAGGACGTGATGTGTAACAAAGGGTCTTACAGGAACTAGGAGGGCCTG
Source organism: Lontra canadensis (assembly GCF_010015895.1). Lineage (NCBI taxonomy): Eukaryota > Metazoa > Chordata > Mammalia > Carnivora > Mustelidae > Lontra > Lontra canadensis. The sequence goes on from NW_022631017.1 coordinate 21,233,619, forward strand.
TTTACCTGAAAGATACGATATGCTAATCTGCCTGGTCTAAGAGATCTGCTAAACATAGCCTAAGGGACAATGCACACATCTCTTAGATCATCACAGGGGGGCTGTTTGGGCTAAGAAATCTTGGGGAAGGCAACTCCTCTTGGTATTCCAAGGGCAGAGTGGTCACGCAGGCCTCGGCATTCCAAAGGCCCACGCCCTTCGTTGAAATCTTCTCTGCGGTCAGCAGCCTCTGTGTTACATTTTAGCAAGCCAGGTATTATGGGTGATTTCATGCTCTATATTAAACCCCAAAAGAAAAGGATACTTGTTCATAGAAATTCAAACTACAATTGCTAGCCCATTTATCTATCTATACCCATTCTCCAAGTTCGAGTCTGCTGTCACCTTTAATGGGTAATAATAATTGTTATCAATGATTAATCACCTGTAGTTTTCCTAAATTGGGATAGGTGTTCAAAACATAATATTCCTAGACTCATACTGTTAGTACTATGAATGTCTGTGGCCTTCTGGGGAGGGCTCACTCTGTTCTCCAGTTTGGCTAGTTTTCACCAGTAACTCTCTTTGCCTTTCCCTTGTTCACATCAGAAAAGGGCTGGTCCTGACAGAAGATAGGCACACATCCCTGAGAAATTCCAATCAGTTCTTTACTCCATGTTATAAGGTGACTGAACACAAATTTAAACTATTAAGAGGCTGAGCATGGATAATGCTCTGTTCCCAACTCAGTCCAACTATGGTTGTTCCTGAGCATGGGTCTCACCGCCTGACCTTCTTCATTTCCCTTCCTTTCTGGACTGTAGCTCTTCTTCAAAAGTCCTTATGCTTCCCTTCCACGCTGGCTTCCTGAAATGAGTCATTGCATTTTTATCTCCCACCAGTTTTTTCTGCCAAATATTTGGAAAAGGAAACTAGGACTCTGAGAATGAAAGAGACCATGAAAGTCATCAGGATAGGCTTCTGCTTTAGTTCACTACATGTTTTTACTTTCTTCTTTCTATATTTGTCTATTCTTTGTCTTAAAAAAATAAATAAATGAAAGATTCAGGGAGCCTTGGTGGCCCAGTTTGTTGCGTGTCCCACTCTTGATTTCAGCTCAGGTGGTGATCCCTTAAAAAAAAAAAAAAAAAAAAAATGTTCATCTCCTGCCAATAGAATTCATTAGTTCTTCAAAAAAGATCCATATCATCCTGAAAGCACAGCTTTGGATCTTATTAAATAGGCAGAAACTATTTCTTCCCCCAACTGGAGCTTTATTAAAACTTCTCTTCTATTAACTTCTTTTAATGAAGAGAATCATTCTTCTGGATCTGGATTACTTCTTCCCAATCTCTGTTCATTTGTTTGTTTCCCCTTTCATTACATCAAAATAGAGTCTTGTTATGGAAAAATGCACCTGTAATCCTCACATTAAAATTCCAAACTAAGCATCTAGTGTTAAATATGAAGACCTGTTAAATTTATTAGAACTTCATGCTACATCATTAGCAGAAGTAGAAACGATTTATTGATGCAAAGTCAATAGAATGAACAAAGCTTTTAAATGGAAAATAGCATCCAAATATATTCATAGGCAAAGATTAAAATATCAGAAATTCTAAAAACATGCAGAAAAATTATGATCAGCAACACTAATACTGTTATTATAACAACATCGCATCAATTACCACAACCACCATGTGATTTGAGACCACCTCAGAGACCAAGGGACACCATTAGCCTAGAGTGACTAAAGGAAACCGTCCTCTCCTGATCTTGCTCAGATTCCTTGCTATCTTGTGGCCTGCTGCCTTGTAAAGTTCTCTTATCTCCTGCTTCCTGAACGGGCCCCTGTTCCTGATCATCATAAGCTGAATTACAGAGGCCCGGTCTCTTCTGAGTATCAGCCTTCCAGGTATTTTCAGAGAATTACTGTTACAGAAAATTGTTGAGAAATAATAGTTAAAATTAAGTTATAGTTTCTGCAAATGGAAGAACTAACTGGGCATTTCATTGAGCTAACCTGGCCCTATCAGGGATGTGCCTCGAGATAGAAATATGACACACTGATTTAAACCTTTAACAAAGGAAGGCTTCTATTAAAAATCTGGGTGTTTACCCAGGGGAAAATAAAAGCACTAATTCAAAAAGATATATGCACCCCTGTATTCATTGCAGCATCATTTACAGGAACCAAGGTATGAGAGGAACCTAAGTGTTCACTGATAGACAAACAAAGTAGGTAGATAGATATGGATACATATACATACATACCATGGAACAATACTCAGCCATAAAAAAGAATGAAATCTTGCCATTTGAGACAACATGGATGGACCCGGGGGTGTTATGTTAAGTGAAATCAGCCAGACAATGAAAGACAAGTACCATATGATTTCACTTATACATGGAATCTAAAACAAAACAAAACAAAACAAAACAAAACAACAAATGAACTAACAAACAAAACCAGAAATAGAGTAATAAATACAAAGAACAAACCAGTGGCTGCCAGAAGGGGGGTGGTCAGGAGGATGGGCAAAATAAGTGAAGGAGATTAGGTGGCATAAACTTCCAGTGATAAAATAAATAAGTCACAGTGATGAAAAGTACACATTAGGGAATATAGTCAATAATATTGTAATAACAGTGTATGGTGACAGATGGCAACTACATTCATTGTGGTGAGCATTGCACAATGTATAGAATTGTTGTATATAATAAATGATAAAATAAATAAATAAAAATAAATAAATAAAAAATAATAAAATATTTTAAATAAAAAATAAAATAATACAAAAAATTCTTATGTGAACACCTAACATGTAAGTAATCAAAGGTAATTTTGGATTTTCTCTCTTAAGACAGTCTCCTATCTTTAGGCTTACAACAAAAAACGTTACCAAATTCCTGTTAAATCATTTTAATTTTCATTAATACATGCTTCAGTGGACATATTTAATTCATATGAAGTTCCAATAATATAAGATCAAGCTATAAGACCATTCTTGGCAATCGCTATGAATAATTGCACCCTATATTTCTTCCATCTGTGTGGCTTTTACAGGGGCTTCCCAAACTCAAGATGAGACAATTGTGTTTAACTGTGTTCTATTTTGGAGCTACTGCTTGGCGATTTCTGCTTTAGCCTGAGGGAGACAGCAAGACCCTAAGAAGCAGCAGGCATCTTGCCATATGGTGTCCTATAGTAGAAGCCCATGGCCTAGCTGAAACATGTCTGGGCCTAGCCCTGCAATGCTAAGATTTCTATGACCCCAGATTTCCTCCAAATTAAGAACAGTTTTTCTGGTTTATGCATTACTATCAAAAAAATTTTAATATGTATTTGACAGCAGCCTAAAACAGCAACAGAGATTTGTGGAAAAGCCAAGATAGTCTGATCCAGAAGTCTTCATTTCTTATTTACATAAAATTTCCCCTGCATTCTGAAATCACTGATTTTTTTCTTCTATCTTGAATACAATACCTTATTTTGGTTAAACACAAAATATTTTTAAACATTGTTTTAAAGAATTTGCATTACTCAACTCTAGTGAAATAGAAGACATTCCTAAGAGAAATTAAGTACTTTTCAATGGTTGGGTTCAAATCAGATACTTTGGAAGATAATGCTTCTGTGAAATCTTAACACTTGTTTAAATCCCAAAAGCCTGAAGATAAACAGATTGCTGAGGAGGGTGGGCTGGAGTGAGCCTGGAGTTCAAGGATTATACTAAAGTGAGAGTGGCCAAATTCAAAAGACAGGTCAATTATCCAACAGAGGAGGAGAAAATTCCTTGATCAGAAAAAGGATATTTAGGAAAAGTCAGGACAGATAAGTTTGGCAAAGGAATAGCCACTGACCTTTCTTTTTTTCTGTGAAATAAAATGAGAAATCACAATCAATTCCATGAGAGAACATGAAGAAGAAAGTCAAGTGCACTGTAAAAGAAGTTTAAAATAGAATTAGTTGACTCCTGGGTTGCAAAAGTGATCATATAACCACTCCTGTTTCTCTTGCATTCACTACCCTAACAAAATACATATGAAAAATCTAACATATGCCAAATTTCAAAAGTACTCCAATCTAAACATATTGATTGGTATCTTTTTCATTTTTGGAAATTATCATTTCTAATTGTTGCAACAAAAGTAGACCATTAGCTAACTCAAACCTAGACCCCAGAAGCACAGCACTCTGACTAGACCAGAGAGAGGAGAGTCAAGCTACCACCCATGTTCCTTGGAATACTAGAGGTTCAAGTCCAGTACCACTGACAAGAAGGGCTGGCAAGTACTTTCTTTGACAAGATGCCCATAGTCATTCCTTCCTTCCTTACCAACACATATATCCAAATGTTTTTAAACCTTCAGACACTGTTGTCTGTTACAACTCAGTTTTGCCCATCTTACATTGACCCAGTTAAATCACTTCTCATTACAAAATATCATTTTTTCATCAACTACCTGATGAATAATGATTTTGGATCTATTATCCGGTAATTTTGCTAGTTGCCTGGCAAAAAAGCATCAGGCCTCCACCAAAGCAGTAGTGCATAATATCTGAAGTAGTACTAGTTCTTTGCTCAGAAGAGAACATCTGTGGCTTTTCATGCAATGTTTAAAAAAAAATTTTTTTAATTTTACTGATACTAACTTTATATATGATAATGTTGACCCCTTTAAAGTATACAGTATATTCAATAGTATTAATATATCTACAGAGTTTTGCAACCATTACCATTATCTAATTTTATTTATTTATTTGTTTATTTATTTATTTATTTTTAAGCAGGCTCCCTGCTGAGCAGAGCTGACCTGAGCTGAAGGCAGAGGCTTAACCCACTGAGCCACCCAGGTGCCCCCATTATCTAATTTAGAACATTATTATCAAGCCCAAACAGATAACTTGTACCTATAGTCACTCCCTATTTCCACCTTCTACTCTAAGTCCAACATAACCACTAATCTACTTTCTTTATATACTTGTCTATTCTGGACATTCCATATACATGGAGCCATATAATATATGGTCATTTGTAACGGGAACTTTACATCCCTGTTATAGTATATCAGTACTTTATTTCTTTTTATTGACTAATAATATTCTAGTCTAGATATACCATATTTTATCTATTCTTTAGTTCGTGGAGATTTCCATTTTTTCATCTATTATGAATAACATAGATATGAACATTTGTGTGTAGATTTTTGTGTGGACATATGTTTGAATTTCTTTTGGGTAGCTCTCTAAAAGTGGAATGGCTGGGTCTTATGGTAGCTCTATGTGTAATATTTTGAGTAACGCCAAAATGTTTTTCAAAGTGGCTGCATCATTTTACATTTCCAATTGTGTTAGGATTTCCATATCTCTACATCCTCATCAACCCTTGCTAATATCTCCTTTTTTTTTTTTTTTTCCATCACTATTCTGGTGGGTATGAAGTAGTATGTCACTGGGCTTTTGCTTTGTATTGCCTATTTGATTTGTATGACTGATGAAGTTTAGCTACTTTTCAATTACATGTTGGAGATTTGAATACCTTCTTGAAGAAAGTCTATCTAAATTCTTTGCTTTTTAAAAATTGGGTTGCTTGTCTTTTATTATTGAGTTGTGATATTTCTCTATATATTCTGGGTACAGGTCCCTTATTAGATATATAATATGCAAATAGTTGCTTCCAGCTTGTGGGTTTTCTTCTTTTTTCATAATATCTTTCGAAGCACAAAAGTTTTTAATATCAATTAAGTGCATCAGTCGATCTTGTTTTCAATCAAATCATTGCCAAATCCAAGGTCACAATGCAATTTTATTTGCTCCTTGTTAAAAAGGGAACGGGACCCAGTTGTAAGGCACTGGGTATCTCTATACCATGACTGGTCACAAACATCAATCCTTGCATAGCTTTAATAAATGTCCTTAAGCATGTCCTGGCCTGTATTCTTCTCCTACTGCTTTGTCACCCAAAAGTCCCCAGGCATAGAGGAGCAGGGCAAGAGGAGATTGGTTGAAGTAAGCAATTAGGAAAAAAAAAAATTACTAAGAGGATGTCCAACAAGGTGATCAAGGGTGAATCGTAGGTGTGCAATGATAGAATACTGCTATGGCAGGAAAATGACGCCCCCTTCCCACATTTACCTTGACAAGGAGATATAAGAATGAAGGGTTTTTCTGCTTTCGGCAGTTGGGATTACAGAGGAGGACAATGGACTCTAGTAAAGGTATATATGTAGGATGACTTTATAGCAGTGACATAGTTAATAATTATACAATATAAGCCTCTGACAAGGAGTCCTAATTTTGAGAAGAAATATCACCCTTCAGGAAAGCATTGATGACTTCACAGCTGCTCACTGGCCTTAGGACAGATGAATGAAAAGAAAGTGAAGGACATTGCAAAAATTCTCATTTGCCAAAGCTGGTGTATGTCACCAGTACCCAATGACTTCTACCTCCCAAATCTCATGTAAATGGCCCTCATCAGCAGAACCTGAACTATATCAGATTCCTTTCATTAAGGGATTCTGGGAAATTCAGTTGCCAGGCTTTGGCCTTGTGATACAGGGAGACAAAGGTAGGGTAGAATGGATAATATTTGCCAAAGACAATATCCAGCATAGAAATGTTGGGAGGAATCATTATTATTGATATCAAATATGGGTTTTAAAGAACAACTTAAAGTAGGTCTCGGAGACTGAAGGAAAAAGAACAAATAGAAACGTATAAAGGACCATATAGTAGATGTGGATGGCAGAGCCTAATGATTGAGTATATACATATTGAACATTACTGAGGGGTGAGAAAAAAGATTGAAGAACATAACACATTTCCGATTGTGTAATAGAAGCTAATTTTCCTCATTTTCTTCATCTGAATGTGTAGATCGAAATTCATAAAACAGAAAGAATTCAATCCCAGATGCATTCTAGCAAAATTTGATAATTTCAAGGATTATTTTTAAAAAGCAGCAATAAACATGCTTGGGAAGAATTTTAAAATATAGATTACTAAATGCAAGAAACTTATACACTACAAATGAATGTGTAAATTTACACACTAAAAATTTCTGTAGTTGTCATTATCTTGATAAGAAAACTACTTGTCACATATAGTTAAAAGGTAGAGACTGTTCAAACTAATTAGTTTTAGTTTTGCCTGATGTACACATAACCCTAGGTTAAATTGTCAAGCATTTCTCTTTCAGAATGATTTCTCCCTTTTCAAGGATTCTTTATTTCCTCCTTTTCCCTCACATGGTATGTAGCCCCGGAAAAGCATCTATGTCCACAAGACAGGGCAGAGGTTAGAAAGTGGCTTCTGCTCTGCATCGACCCTCACTTGCTCCACTGGAAAGTAAGGTTTACTCTGTTGTTTTGTTTTTTACCTGATTTTTTGGGCATATTGCATTGGTTTTACCTAGAAGCTGCTGTTTTCAGTTTCTTCTTCTCTTTTTTTTTTTTTAATTTAAATTCAATTAACCAACATCGTTAGTTTCAGATCAGTATTGTGCAGACACGAGCTGAAGTCTCCTGCTACCTTGACCTTGGTGTAGCGCCAGTTCAAGAGATCCCTGAATTACGCAGCCTCTTGGTCTTGAAATCAAACCTTTTCTGGTCAGTTCTCTCATCTCAGCCCTGTTGTTTCTACTCCCAGTCAAGAGTTCCCAGAATGCCAAACAAAGGCAATAGAAATGGAAATCTGGGATCTAGCTCAAGGATATCTGTCTAGATCCTTTCCCCAGGTATCTTTACTATACCATTTGATTGACAACACTCCTGTTTTAGGAAATGCTGATTTTCTTCTAGAAAATGCTCAGAATTTCTCTAAGTTTTTCAGCTTTTAGGTCTACTCCTTCAAAAGGGAGACACTTAAGCTTTTTGCTGAGGAATTTCTTTTAAAACCTTCCATCTATTTGCACTGTGTCAATTCCATGATTCAGTGAGAACTGACCCTAAAGCAGGGGTAAAGAATGCAAAAGAAAAGAACAAATAGAAAAGTCTAATAATTCCTTGCTTCTTACAAAGCTTCCTCTTTTCTATTTGGTGAAACTTATCTCATGTCAAATCATGCTCCTCACTCTAATTTGGTTTATATTAAAACACGGCGATCAGGCTTCAGGATTGACTCTGAAAGCTAAAGGGAAAACTTTGGAATTTATTGAAAGTCAACAAAGCCTTCATTTGAACACTTGTGTCTCACTATAGACGTGGGTTTAATTTGAAACTCAAAGCTGAATAATCACACCTTTATTCTAGTCTAGGCCCTGCTCTAGCCATGAATAATGATAATTAATTTTGATTCAGTGGGTGGGAGAGTTGTGGTAAATCTAGGAAAAATATACTTCTTAAATATGTCAAAAATTATTCCAATACATGTCCAAAGAAACAATTAGACTTGTTTGGAAAAATGGATGGAAATGGAACAATGAGTAACATTGTGAGAGGAAAAAAATATGATTCAAGAATTTCATAAGAAGGCAATGGAAAAATATGATCAATTCTATAAGAGATCAGTAAATGTACCTTTCATTTCATCCTCCGGAAAAGTTACTCAAAACCATTCTGTGTCTAAAAGAGTAATTACTAATATGCATTTTACGAGTGGGAAAATAGTGTTTAAAAGACTGAATTATTGAATCCAAAGAAAAATTTTTCTTAAAAGTTATATATAACATAAAAACATAATTCAATAACAAAAACAGCCCAGCTCTATCATTCTAGATTTGACTTGCAAGGTTACCAAGCCGTAGCTGTAGGCATGCTAAAAAATTGACCAAATTCCAAATTTCTTCTTTACAAAGTCTTTATATTGTTCTTTCTCTTATATTATACTTTTCTCCTTTTAACAAAATTATGAAGCTAACATATACACATGCATAATGTTAAAACAGGTTAAAAGAAATAAGTTACATGGGAAAGTAGTCTTTCTTCCCCTCTATTCCTGAATAAACTTGTAATAACTACTGGCAGTTCCTTCTTGCTTTTCTTTATTTTCTTTCTTTATTTTCTTATCATTTTACTTTTTAATTTTATAAAAAAAGAAAATATAGGTTAATTTTTTGGTAATTAAAACAATTAGCATTAAAACAATCAGAATTAAATTAGAATGAACAATTAAAAATCAATATTCATGAACTTTTAAATGTAATGAACTTTCAAATTCATGGGAAAATTAGAAGAACAAATAAGACATAACTCATGTAGCAAAAGGAAAAAATAAGTGTTAAAGCATGAAAATTAACGGCAGAGAGAAAGGCCAAATATCATCTGTGACTCTCAAAATGAATCAGTTAAATCCTCATATTTAAAGCTTTTCAGATCAAGGTAGAAAAATCCAACTCTTTGCTGCTTACAATAGCTGCAATGACATAGAATAAAAATAAAAATTAAAAAAATGATCAAAGACTTATTTGGCAGAAATAAAATAATGGAAAGCAGTCCTGGAGGAATCGAAGGCCAAAGCCTACATTCAGGGGAAACTTCCCAAGTTTAAACATACACATTATTAAACAAGAATGAACAAAAGAGTGAAGTAAAATAAATAAGAATAAAAGAAAAAGGAAATAATATTTCAAAAGCAAATTTTAATAGATTAAAATCAGGAAAAATACATTTAATGAGCCCATAAATTATTGGCAATAAAATCAGAGTAGATAGGTTTCCAGAAAATCTGATTAAGAAAAAGGAGAAAACAAATTAGAAAGAGAAAGGGTACAAAAGTAAAAAAGAATACAATCTATGAGATAACAAGACACCATGTATGCAGTAAATATGTAAAACTGGGTGAAATGGATAATTTTCATGAAAGATATAAACTGACAATAAAGATTTAGAAAAATTAGAAGAATCTGAATTGAATAATAACTACAGGTATAATGAAAAACATTTCAAAAATTGCTCTCTATTCTCTAGGGATTGTTTTACTAGTGAATTATTTGAAACTTTAAAAGAACTAGTAAACTCAATTCCATATAATTTGTTCCAGAACATAGGGAAAAAATATGGAAAGCAATCAAATCTATTTTATGGATACAGGATTATTCTGACATCAAAATCTGACAAACATTATACAAAATAAATAAATAAATAAAACTAAAGACAGATCTCTCTTATGAATAGAGATTCACGATTGGTATTAGGAAATATGTGTGCTGGCGTTTATTAGATACTCAATACATTCATTCTACATCATTAAGTAAGGCAAGGCTATCCAGAATAAATTTCTTTAGCTTCCTGACCCCATGTCTATACTTCTAATTCACATGTGAACCCATCCTCACCTCACTTCCCTCTCGTTCAGAAGATGGAAAAGGGTCTTTTGCTTTCAAAGAGCTTTCAATCTGCAGCAACAAGCTAAATTAGTAGTTGCAGGGCAACACATTAAAATGTGGCCAAGCACAGGTAATACTAGAGCTCCGGGGAAAAGCTTCTGGAAACACTCCTCCAGTCAGTGCCATCCCTTTTTTATTTCTTTTGCTGATTAAATTCTAAAAAAGAGTAGCTTCCACTTGCCATTCCAATTTTTCATTTCCCACTGATCCTGCTGTAGATCACTCCCTCACTGAAACCCCCAAGACTGTCTGTTCTGCCTTTACTTCTTCTTTGGCCTTTCTGACCTCTTCTTTTTTGCAGACTCCTTCCACCCAATTCTTTATTATGAGCCATGTTTTAGAGGAACAGTGGTGGCTTTTATCTTCGCAATCTGCACAGTCTCTCTGAGTGTACATTCTCTCTCATCTAGTCCCATGGTTTCAGCTACTACCTAAACGTTGGGTCTGGATGTCTACCTGAAACAAGGATCTGTCTTCTGAGGTCTGGGTTCAAACATCAGCTCTCTACTGCATCTCTTCACATGCATGTCTAACTGGTGTGTCAAATACATGGCCCAAATGAATTTAGTATCTTTTCAAATCCTGCTGCTTTACTACATGCTTGTACTACGATGTGAGCTGGGACATCCTCAGTACAGGGGCAGATTAGTCACATTATCAAAATGTAAGGCTCCCATGAATTCTGATTTCTTCATTCTGACCCAAATCTCACTAAACATTTTTTGGTAATTCTAGTGTTTGACATGGGTAGAAACTTCTCTATGCTGGGTGGCACAAAGGTCTTTTCTGAGTTATATTGCTCATAGTGAGTGAATAAATTGTCATTTCAGTCCTTTACACCATGTTTTGTAAGGTTTGCTGGTTTGAGTGTGCATCTTCTATTCCTTCAAGACTGAGATGCTAAACAGACTGGATTGTTAAGTCTTCAGGGCTGATTCCAGACTCTGAAATGTGATGAATTCACCAGTATAAAGATGATCAAACATTATGAGGGATTGGGAAAGCCTTTCCAGGTGTCACTTCTTTTGTCTAGTGCTGAACCTGTTCACACGTTGCCCTCTGTCAGCAGAAATGTCATCCTCTCAGTGAAACGTCCCCCACTGCTCTCTATGCAGTGTTAGTCCCTCTCCTGTGCTCTCCCATAGCACTTGGTTCCTGAATCCTCACTTTTCCTTGCTGCCTACTTGTCTCTGTGTCTATGAAGTCCTATGCCTGGCACATAACACATGCTCACAAGTGTTCATTTAATCAACTAATTCAGCTCCTAGTACTGGTATTTTATACAATTATTTCCCCCTATTTCCCTTGAATTATTAGACTGCACACAAAATAGGACACCATTACAGGACCTGAGACTGATCTTGTTATCATATAAGACTGTTACAATATGGTCAGGAAATTATTCTAATTGCATCTGGAGCTCAGTGTTTTAGAAAATTTTTACTGCCTCCATTCATTTATCTTCCAATTATTTTAAGCTTCAGTTAAACATATCAGCTCCATAGCACATTTAACTAACTCTTTTTGCCACAGGACATAAATGTGATAATTAATGTTTTGTTTTGTTTGGGTTTGGCTTGTTGCCGTTAATGCCACCAGGCTGAACTCATGTACCACTTTGTCTCTCAGAAAAGTAGCCATTTAACAAATAATAGAGGAAACCTCTGAGTTCTAAAAATTCTTGACTGTGTAAAATACGCTTGTAACCTGCAGCTTATAGAATCAATGCATATCCTAATGGTTGTTCAGTAGTTTAAGAGGTGTTTGAATTATTAGGTGAGGGAAGTCACTGTAACAGTTAAGCAAAATAACTAAATACATCTGAAGCCATATAATTTAATGTATTAGGAGCAGGTCTTTTGAAAATTTCCAGAAAGTTATCCAATATCCTATTGACCAGCATTTTAAGACACATTTTATAGCTCAAACCCTTACGTGCCTAAGTTGTTCACTAAGGGAGAAAGAAATGGCATAATGGCAACCCTAGCCATGGAAAATATTCTGTTTCTTTAGTACACCATTATTTCCCAGTAAGTATTGTAATTGAGGAGAAACTTCCCTTAAATGTGCTAAATCAATTAATTACCCCCACACACTTGCTTTAACATCCTGCACTATTGAAACAACTTCCAGATGTTACATTTGCTAATAATTCTTTGGTCATCGTGTTTCAGTGGGTTGGCTGTATCACTCCAGATGCGGATGCAGAGAGGCAGAATCACAACTGTCCCACATGTCAATCACTGGTGGTGAGATGAAGCTTGGCATAGCCACACACTCATTTTTATCTTTGAGTAATTGTTTAATCACTTTATGTCTTGACTTCCTCATCTGTAAAAATGAGAGTAGTGATGCTAAGAACACATTAATAACAAAAATGCATATAAGCAATCCTGTGTTTTGCAAAATATATACGGGTGTGTACTAGTAATCATACTTTGATGTCCCATATTCTTGCCTAAGAATGATCTCATTAACTTATTTTCCCATTGAAAATGTGTGTATGGCAACGTTACATTCTGTTTGCTATTAAATGCAATCTTTTTTCATTTAAAGTCTAATGCTTGTTTTATTTTAGCACATTTTTAAAAAATGTTATTTTAACATACCCAATGAGTTATACTTCTGACGTCCACTGTTGTGGAGAATCTGAATAGCATCATGTTTACCCTAATAGGTTTATTCATTAAATGTCATTTACGAGATGGAGAGATACATTTGGAATTGCTTTGCTGCCTTTAGATTTTCTAGAATCTTTAAAACCACATTAGCATTAGCTGAACTTTTTCTCAAGTTTGTCAGTCCTAATAACATAAAGCCATGCAGCAAATTTGCTTTTAATATCTTTCTTCTAGCTTTGTGCTTTATTAGAAATAACTCATTTACAGAAAACCTTTTATTTGAATTGGTGGTAAGAATAAACACATAGTTCTCTGTGACTTTTATTATTTATTATAAAGTAATTTGGCAGGGTGTTGTGTAGGCAACTAAACAAAATAAAAGATTAATCAGAACTACCAATCTTTTTCTGATTTGCAGAGTAACAGAAAACAGCAGCCCAGCCCTGTTTTATTCCCCAAAGGTTTAGTTCAGTATGTGCCAGTGATGGAAAACATCGTCCGCCTATAAAGCAACAATTAGGGCTGGTTTCCATTGACTCAATCAGTCAAATGTAAAAATACAAAAGACCAATATAAAATAAGCCCTCTTCTGTGGGCCTTCACATGCCAGAAACGTGAACATGCTTGGATATGTGTTGCTCCTGCTGTTTACCAAGGCTCCACTGGAATTTTTAGGTTTAAAAGTTCATATTTTAATTGCAGAATTGAATACAGAAGGATAAACATCAGCAGTTTCTCCCCAGGTTACAGCAGAGTTTGGAGGAAGAAAAGACATAGCTGGAAGAAAAGAGGATTAAATTCACTTTTTAGAGAAGGTTGGTGTCAGTGAGACCAGTTGATAAATTGCTTAGTATCTTGATATATTCATTTTTTATATGTATCCTGTATTAATTGATATAAAATATTAGAAAAACTGCAGGCTACTTAAAGTTGTTGGCATTCCTGGAAATAAACACATTTACCCAGAATTATATTTTTAAAAGGCCTGTTAGCATGTACATTGTCCTCCATATATTTTGAGGGTAGGGTCACAGAAAGCAATTTGCATTAATATCAATCTATCCAAAAAGGAACTCCTAAAATCAACTATAAAGAAATGTTAGAGAAAGGTAGAGGAAAGACATGAAATTCAGATATTTTCTGAAAAACAAAACACCTAAGGTGATTAATACCTGCTAGTTTATGAAATGCTATTATACATTCACTAATAATCAGGTATTTACTATAACAAACAAACACAACATGTATTTTATTATAAGGAACAGATTTAGGGTAGAGATAAGGAAGATCTGCCTGGCACTGAGAGGTGGGGAATTGAGAGTTACTTTTGATATCCTCTTCTCCAGTTAGAGCAAATACAATACTGCTCAAGGGGAAGGAAGGTAGGTAGGTGATGGTTAAAGGATTTCTTCAGCTTAACCCTTGTTGAACAGTATACTTAAAACCTATTACAGTAATAAGATCTTTGTGTGTCTATGTATGGTGACCTTGTGAATAACCTTTTATTCAGTTGAAATGTTGCAAAAAATCAAACATTTCTATTACAACCTTAGAGGATGGGAAAGCATGCCATCCCTATATCCTTCTTCTCCCTAACATTATGCAAAGGTAGCATATTATTTGTGTTCCTAAACTTTTTTTAAGATTTTATTTATTTACTTATTTGAGAGAGAGAGAGAACATGAACAGGGGGAGGGAGAAGGGAAGAAGGGGGGGGGGGTAGAGGGATAAGCAGACACCCGACTGACCTGGCAACCCAATGAGGGGCTCAATCCCAGGACCCGGGGATCATGACCCATGCCAGAGTCAGACACACCTGTCTTCATAAACTCTTAAAGGAGTGTTAATTCAGCATTAGTTGCTGCCTGATGGCATAGGGTCTTTGCTTCAGTTTGGTAGGAATATGTAAGGTTTGTGCTTTTTTACTCTGTAACTTGGAGGGAAGAACAGAGTTGTGTTCCTGGATCCTCTGTCACTAGGCCTGGTGTCAATGTATTCCAAAACGAGAAATTAAAAGTGAAAGAAAGGAAATTCCTATTCTGGTTAAAATGAGAAGGGGATGAAACTGAGAACTACCAGGTTTTGTGGTGAATCTCCATAACTTAAAAGTTAACACTTATTACTGAAAATAGAGCTACCCTATGACCCAGCAATGGCACTACTGGGTATTTACCCTAAAGATACAAACATAGTGATCCAAAGGGGCATGTGCACCTGAATGTTTATAGCAGCAATGTCCACAATAGCCAAACTATGGAAAGAACCTAGATGTCCATCAATGGACGAATGGATAAAGAAGATGTAGTATATATACACAATGGAATACTATGCAGCCATCAAGAGAAATGAAATCCTGCCATTTGCAATGACGTGGATGGAAGAGGGTATCATGCTTAGTAAAATAAGTCAATCGGAGAAAGACAACTATCATATGACCTCCCTGATTTGAGGAAGTGGAGATGCAATGTGGGGGGCTTGGGGGGTAGGAAAAGAATAAATGAAACAAGATGGATTGGGAGGGAGACAAACCATAAGAGACTCTTAATCTCACAAAACAGAGGGTTGCTGGGGGGAGAGGGGTAGGGAGATGGTGGTGGGGTTATGGACATTGGGGAGGGTATGTGCTATGGTGAGTGCTGTGAAGTGTGTAAACCTGGCAATTCACAGACCTGTACCCCTGGGGCTAATAATACATTATATGTTTATAAAAAAGTAATTTTGTTTTTTAAAAAAAGTAAAAAAAAAAAAAGTTAACACATTAATGAGCTGATGATTACCAGGCCTTTAGCCATTTGGCTTCTGTTTCTCTCTCTCTCCCACCCTCTCCTGGTTGTCCTACCATCTGAACATATCAAACTACTTTATGTCTCTTGAATGTAACATCCCCTTTCACTTCTGAATCATTTAAGTATCGATTCTTCTGCTTTGACCAATATTTCCCCTGGTCTTTCCAAAGGCTGGAATAATCTAAACTTAACATCATTTTCTTCTGAGAATACTAGGTCAGCTGGCTTTGTTTTCCTGTATTCTCACCATGGTAGGTAGAGTAGCTTGGTGTGTTCAGATTCTGAATCATCCTTCCATGATGTGCATTACTGCAATCCAACATATTTTCTAGAGTTTCTTGTACCTAAGATTCTGAGTAAAACTTAGGTTCCCTCCCTTAGCTGCATCTGTGTAAGCTCTGGAAGAGAAAGGGAGACAAGGGCCATGTTTCCATATTTTTCAACTATTTCTACTGGCTTACAAGGTAATGAGGACATATCTTTTTTTCTACAGTAGCACTCTAATTTCAAGGGCAACAGTGATATATTTTTATTAGATCACAGGTACTACAGAGTGTTCTTGTATTCAATTGTTAACAATGGCAGCTCAGAGAAAAACACAATCAAGGTAATCATTTCATAATTATGTGGAGGAAAGAATGATACAAAGTTTTTCATTATTCCTAGCAGTTTCTACAACCATGCTTATCATTATTACAGAACTCCTCTAACCAAACTCTGTCAGACTTTATAATGTTACAAAATCAAGAACAACATATAGAAAGTACATAGATGTAGTATGAATTACTCCGAGGTTAAAGTGTTACCCAGATGCACTTGCATCTCTGGGTAAGCCTCAGTAACAAGGTATCAATGACACTTGTTGTTGTCGTTGTTTTTAATAGCATAGGAAAACCGTTTTTGTTTTTGTTTTTGTTTTTTTAAAGATTTTATTCATTTATTTGACAGATAGAGATCACAAGTAGGCAGAGAGGCAGGCAGAAAGGAGGGGGCGGAGCAGGCTCCCTGCTGAGCAGAGAGCCTGATGTGAGGCTCGATCCCAGGACCCTGGGATCCCCAACCCACAGAGCCACCCCGTCTATGACACTTCTTTGCAAGTACTATTTTGACATTTGAAGAAAGAACTCTATAATTCTATCCCATATGATATTACTCAGATTTTGAACCACATGAGGAGAGATAGCAGTGAATATTGTTTTGTATTAACGTCTGCAGGAAAAAAGAATGAAAATTATTTACATCACCTAAACAATTTCATAGTAACTTCCGATCACCTTGAATACTAGATGGGGCGATAAGTGTCTTAACTTTCTCACTCTTCTGAGACTGAGGTCTATGAAAAACTTAACAAAAAGCAGTTATGTAGCATTGACCCAAACAAATTAATAGAAGGTGCCCAGGAAATGACAGGAGGCAATAGAAGTGTATCACCATAAAAAGTAGACACAAAACAAAAGGAAAATATACTAAGAGGATGGAAAGCAGTAGCAGCATAAACTATTGGACAGGGTGATTTTGGGGGGTAAGATGGTGGGAGCAAACAGATAGTCTAACACTTATAATCATAAATTACTAACTTAAAAGGGCCTACTTGAAAGGATTGTTGATAGTATATATTTTAATCCAGTTAATCATTAAGATTTTTCACTCTGTTGGGATCTTAAATTTCTCTAACCACTGTCCCGTGTGCTCTTATTTTGAAGGGCCAGTTTCCTCATGTAGTATGAATTACTATGATTATTATATTATATATTATTATATTATATATTATATATATAATCATTATTAATATAATGATTATTATATTCCAATTATGGCTTTCTCCTGCACAACATCTAGTAACTCTTTCTAGGTAAAATTATCGTATCGCTTCTCTCCTTTAATGTATTGTAACACTTATTTTGATGGTGTCAACATCAGTAACATGCTGCCTTCATGTTGTCATTTAACTATCATATCTGAAGAGCAGAATTTCTCATAATTTGTCTGTAGCCACCTGCCCTTGTACTGATGATAAATAACATCACACATTTGGAATAGTCCTGGTGAATTTTATTGAGTGAATAAATGCCTGGTACAGTTTTCCTGACAGAGGTAGTGGGGCACAGACTAGAAAACAAAATCCTATATTGGGTGTGAGAGGAATGCATCTCAGCTCTGCCAGTACCTCGGTTATGAACCAAGGTAGTCATTTAGGCCTCTGGGTCCTTATTTCCTCATCTATGAAGGGATCTCTAAAGCCTCTTCTAATTCAAGTCTTCTTGGAACCTATGGATCTTATCTATATATTGGGATAATATCTACAAAAAAGTACGGAAAAATGAGTAAGAATATGGCCTCTAAAGGAAACCATACGATTAGAGATTTACCTCCTTAGTGTGTACTTAAGATTTATGCCATGAGATATTTCATTGTATGGCACACAAATCTGAAAATAATTTACCGTTAAATATGCTACATAAGCTGTAAAACTCCTCTAGCTAAAAATGTCCCAACTACCCTAAAGAGCCATGGAAACCAAAAGGAAAGGCTAGTTTAAAGGTGTGGAAAGTGATGTTAGGAAAAGGTTACTGATACACAAGTTTCTTTAGTGAATAAGCTAAGTGTCATATCATAAGTGTCACTTTGCCAAAGTAAAAAAGAGGTTACAATCCACCTCTGTTGTAGTAGCTGGTTATGATTCTCACATAAAAATGATATATGTCCAGGAACACCTCATTATTTTAATAGTATGCAAAGCTTAATGAGGAAAGTATTAATATCTTTATAACCTCTACATAAAACTGGACTTGAATTATATATATGTAATATATGTAAATATATTACATATACTTATAAATAAATACACACACATAACATCTTTTTAACTTTGCAATGGTAAGACAATGGCATAATATAATTAAAAGTCGTATAGAGATTTTTTTAAACCTATCTGATTATCAAAATATAGAAACAATATTTTCTGAGCCCTCACTTTCCCTCTCCTGTACAACTCATCTATCTATAAGATCTTGTATTTACTGAAATATCAGAATGATGTCCCCATCTTCCTACATCTGGAAGATATAATCTTACTATTAATTCTACCACCCTAATCAGGGTGATAGAATTAATAGTCATATTCATAATCAACTATACTCTTTATGGAACCTTTTAGATAAATTTTGATGCTGTTTTTTAAGGCTGTCAGCCTTATCAATTCCAGAGAGTATAGTTTTGACCAGGTACTGGAATTTGTATCTAGTGTACATAAAATAAAGGCTGAATGTTCTCTGAAGATCAAGGTATAGAGCAAGTTGATTAACTTGTGGATAAAATAAGGTCGATTTTTAAGGAACTAGTTAAATATGTGTGATTTATTTATTTATTTTCCTCTGAATGGCTGAATATTAATTCTCCATTACGTGCAAACTAAAACACTGGAAACTCAACTATTTCACCAATATCATAGTTTAAGTTGACTCCTCCTTAAACTCCAAAATAAAAAAACAGTGGAAAGAATGTGGGCCTTGAAGGCATCCAAGCCAAGGTCACACATAAAACTTACTGAATAATGGAGATGGCTAATGTGTGTATGTGTTTTCTTGTGTGTCATACACATGATGGAATACTACTCAGCAATAAAAAAGAAGCACATAGTGATACTTCTGAAAACATAGATGAATCTGAAAGCCATTTTACTTATTCTAGATCTTGTTTTGGTTGGTAGATACCCAGGTGTATGCAATTTAGTCAGCTTCAGGTGCTATAAAAAAATACCACAGACAGGGTGGCTTAAACAATAAAAACATTTATTGAAACAATAAAAATATTTATTTTTTAAAGTTCTGGAGGCTTAGGAGTCCAATATCAGGATACCAGCCAATTCAGTTCCTAGTTGCTTGTGCGATCTCTTTGCTGGTTTGCAGAAGGTCACCTCCCTGTAGTGTTGTCACATGCCTGGCAGACAACTCTGATGTCTCTTCCTTTCCTTATATGAGCAATTATTCCATCATGAAAACTCCACTGTCATGACCTCATCTAAACCTAATTATCTTTCAAAGGCCCCATTTCCAAATACCATCACATTGGGGGTTAAGGACTTTACCATATGAATTGGTGGGGGGACACCTTTAGTCCATAGCAGTAACTGAGAAAATAACTGAACCAAACATTAATAATTTCTGAATTTTATTTTATGTAAATTATACCTCAATAAAAAATTGTGACACAAATAAGACTAAATTTTTGGAAATATTTGGCAACTCTGAAACTCTATACCAGAGATGTCTCCAGAGAGGTCTGCTTCATAGCATTCTGCCTTTAAGTAGGGTGACATATATCCAATTTACCCGGGATTAGGCCAGTCTATACATGTTGTCTCAGCATGAATATGAATGGCTTTTCCTTTCATTCTGTAAAGTGCCCACTCTGGACCTTAAATTATATTTCCCTTCCTAATAAGCGCCTAGACTCAACCTCTGAGTGACAAGCCTAGGAACTTCTTTCCCCTCTCTGGATTCTAGTGGTCACCAACACCAAACTGGGTGTTATGACATACTCTACCTCACCCATAATGCTGTTGTTTGTGACATAGATGAGTGATTCTAATACTGGCTCAGAAAATATCTCAATCAGCTGGCTCATTCCCACACCCTAAAGTTTGAAGGTAGAAATGTAAACCAGTCTCCTTTCCATTTAATCTAGATTTCTATTTTTATTAATTCTCTGAATTGTCATATTTTTTCCATATTTCTCCAACAGAATCTTCTCAGACTTTTATGAGCCTCGTGCATCAAATAACATATTATTTCTTCCATCATCACCCCATTCTAAAACTTTATTATCTGCAAATTTTAAATCATCATAACAGCAGAAAAGATCCTCCATCTCTTTGACCACCTCTTAGGGGTATCTGCCCTAGATTTAGAAATAAGTTGTAAATGAGTGCCACAAGGTATAATTTGGAAAATGGCATTTTTATGTTTGGATTTTGTTGAAAAATGAAAGGGAGGAAAGAGAGAGGTGAAAAGAGAAAAAGAAGAGAGGAAAGACAGAGAGAGTTTCTACATCAAATTCAGTGAAGAATTCGGTCAAGCTGTAATTTCAGCCACAGTAAAAGTCTACAGACTTTTCACTGAAAGTTACCAGACACTCCTTTGTTTAACAACACATACCATGTGTTCAAAAGTGTGCCATTCAATTAGGAAAAGAAAAAGCTAATTGTCTGATTTCTTTTACACAATATGTGAAGGAATAAAAATAAAGATTCTTGATTCCCTGTATTGTTCTGTGATTTTCCACTGTTTAAGATGAATATTGAAGATGAAGAGGAAGAGAAGACATCAATGAGAATATTGCAAATACTTTCTGCCCATAAAAATGGATAAGCTTTAAGATTCTGCCCCAATTTAAAGATAAAGCAAAAGTAAGAGGCAGAGATAAACCCTTGTATATATGCACAGATATCCACATGCATTTATTTGGTCTCCTATGAATTGTATGTGGTTTTTAACTATATTGAGGGCCTCTAATAAGCCAAATAGTGAATCAGAGCCAATGGTACAACCAGCTGATTTAGTAAATTCATCCCAAGAGCTGATCACATCCAATAAAACCAAAACAAAAAAATTAGCCAAGTGAGCCATTTGGCTGAAATGGTTGATTGAGTAGAAAAATACACTCCACAGTGCCAGGCAGACCAATACTCAGTCCCTCATAGACAAGTTAAAGGAAGGCAACCTCTTACGAATGGATAAGTAACAGGTCTTTGTTCATCTCAGTCTGTCTTGGGATAGACCCAAAACAACTCCTGAGCTGCAAGGTTTCTACTTTTAAAAAGAAGCTAGAACAAAATATTACATTTTGCATAGAATTTTGACTGATGACAAATCTCATCACTCTTCCCCTTGGCTGGCTGTCACTGTCAAGGTTTATCTGAGTATTAACTGCCATCAACAGCTCAAATTTTCAGTTAAGTTCACTGCAGCCAAAAGCATTGTGATATTAGAACATTCATGATATAGATTAAACTGTGTAGCAATGACTGCCTGTCATCTTAACAACATGGAGGCGTGCCTTTTCAGAGCATTAGCCATTGCTTGTTTCTGTGCATGAGTAGGAAATATTGGTAAAATTTGTACTGTGAATGACAAGAGTAGGAATGAAAAAGTATCATTGAATGGTTTTCTATACTGATTAAGAATGAAATTTTTATCACTTTCAGCTCTGCTCTTACATCTGTTTCCTGGAAAGAAAGAATTCAGTGCCAGTAACAAATATGCTAATTACAATTTGGGCCATAGCTTCAGAATCTTTAAGTAAATGCTGAATACTTTAGTTCAGTCAGGAAATTTGCTAAGACACATTTCTTCTGACAACTGCCAAGGAGAATGTCTGTTTTTAATACTTGAAAGATATACCAGATTTGCACTTTTAAATAACCACTGTTTTATAGCTCCTATTGGAGTCTTACTGAGCTCTTGACTACACATTCAGCATTGAATGTCAGAAAGAAACCCACTTCAAATGGGTATTTTTGGTGCCAACCATACAACTACTCTAGACGTCATTTATTTCAGAGTCAAAGAGCTAATTATTTTGCTTTTCTTTTCCATGTAAATTCAGCATCACTGAACAATTACAGATACAAATGTCCAACCTGCTGGTATCCAGAGTGCCTAAGTCTATGATCCCAGCCAGCCCTTTTATCATGACTATATTTAGGGGCAGGCTGTTCTTCATACTCAAATTTATTGTGTCGTGGTCCTCATTATTTTTAGATAGGCAGAAAAATCAACATTGCTATGTAATGATCTCTTTATTTCCCTCACTTAAAACAGGCATAGTTCTCCAAATGAAGCAGCCAAATTGGTGACAAATGGTAGAAAAGACTTTCCAATTATAGTTTTCCGGCATAATATGTTTATGAAGAAAGCAGTAAAGGCAAAAATAGGCTTCATTTCAAAGGACTGAATGCATTAATGTATCAAAGATTTGTGAAAATATTTCAAATAAACTTCTTTTCTAGCCTTCACCTCTTCTATCTCATGAAGATAAAGAAACCTAACTCCTGTTCATCAAGAAAGATTCAAATTTATTTACAACTGGATTTGAGCCAAGCTATGTTTCCTTAACACGACTCTGGCTGTCTTTTCAGTATAGGCCTACTCAGTATAGGATTTCAATATAGCTGAAATAAATGCTAACTTTCCTACAAAGACAATAGTCTGAATTTCTTGGCACTTTATGAGCAAATGGCACATTTTTCTGCTTGTTTCAATTATTTGGTAAAACCTCATGAGAAATAGTAAAAATAGTCAATGCCTTAAGATTGTTCTTTTCACATCTATAATGTCCCTTGGAACTTGATATTCTTCAGAGAAGAAACAAACAGGTACTACTTAATCATCCTTGTCAACATAATCAGAATTGCCTTCACCATTCCTAGAACGTACTATATACCAAGAATTGTATACTTACAGTCTAATATCTCAATCAATTTCCACAAAAATCTTATATAAGGTAAATACTATTATCCAATTTCATGGTTGAGGAAACCAAGCTTCAGAAAAGTAAAGGTCACCTAGCTATTAAGTGGCAGAAATGAAATTCATGTTTAGGTTTGTTGGATGAGCAATGTTTGCTCTTTACATTAGGTTATCTTAGAGGAATGAAAGTGAAAGAGAGCAAGGCAATTTTCTCTCAGGGAGAATAAGGTAACAAAATATATGCCCCACATTTTTTTCTGATCTAATCCCCCAATGGTATCTGGGCTTAAAATATTGGTAAAATGTATTTTGAACTTTGTAAGTTAGAAATCTTGCCTTACATGTCTCATATCCCCAAAACATGGAACACACGTAGGCATTTCATATTAGAAGATCTGGGAATACTTACAATTGGCTGCAGACTATGTCCAACCAAAGGTTTAGTCAGAAAGGACAGCCACAGAAACCACAAAAAAGTAGAGATGTATTATTGGAAGAATAAAGGACAGTTTAGCATAAAGAAAAATCCCAGATTTTCAGGTCAAAGGGATTCTAACAAACCTTCTAATGTGTGAACTACTCTACCACATCTGATAATTTACCTGACTATCTACCATGACAGTCTATTTTCTCTTGAGTCATTTATTTATTTACTCATTCAACACATCCCTAGGTATTTCTTGAAATTACTGCATGTCATGAACTGTGCCAGGCACTGAAAGGATAGACAAGTCAATCATCCTTTTCCTCTAGGTCTTTCTTATGTTGTCTCTTTCACTGCTACTTCCGATCTTAGGTATAAATTTTATCTGCTGAACTAAACAAAATATGGTGTTCAAGGCATAGTATTTCAATATCTTAAGTCATCCAACATGCCACTTTGGATGGGAGTTGGTCTTTCCCCCATTTTTATTTTTTTTATTTTTTTCCCTTCATTTTTAGAGAAATAAGAGCGGAAAAACTTCCTCCTATGGAGGCGTCTTTGGTTTTGAAGAATGCAAAGGCCCATAGGGCAAACAAAGGGGAAGGGAGACAAACTGGTTGATTAACATGGCTCTAGTTTAGCTTCAAGGGATCACAATAAAGGGCATGCTAGATGTATTTTAGTATTAACCAGCCATTTCTAGCATTAGAAAGCAGAGGTTTGAAGGAAAATAACGAATATGTATTGGCTAGAGAGGAATCTGGGTAGCTCAGCCCTTTGATTGTCTGACGCTTGATTCTAGCTCGGGTCATGATCTCAGGATGGTGAGATTGAGCCCTGTGTGAGGTTTCACATGCAGCAGGGAATCTTGAGATTCTCTCCCTCTGCCCCTCCCCCCACCCGTGCACACTGTCTCTCTCACTCTCTCTCCATTTTTCTTTCTAAAATAAATAAATAAAATAAATCTTATATATTGGCTGGAATAACCCTTGTCATATACCTCTTGAAGATCTAATTGCAGATTATGAGTGATTAGATGGGGTAGAAATGCAGCAAAAGAAAAGATATAGTAAACTCATTTCCTCATATAGCATGGCATGGCTCCTGATTCTATACCTCTCCTAAACACTGTCCTCTGAGTTTGTTCTAGTTTATCTATATCCATTATTAAAGAAGGCTCCCCAAAATTGAACTCAATATTCTATTTTGAATGTGTATGGAGGAAGTAAAGCAGAACAAATAATTATCTTGTTCTAAATACTGTATTTTAAACTAATATAACCAAGTCTTGCTTTGTTTTTGTTTTTGTTTTTTGTTTTTTTTTTGGTCCCAGCACTGACTCATGTAATAGGTTTATTTTTTCTGTAACTCCATACTGTTTATAGCATATACTTCTATACTAAGTTCCTGTCATCTTTTCCATGTGCAGCTGCTGTTCAAACTTATTTTATTAGAAAACATCCCTCACTCCAAATTTTCATCCCTAAATAAACTGTTAACCAGAATAATCACACTATCTCCCTATTTTATTATCTATAAATTTGATGAGAATACCATATATAGTTTTTTCCACATCTTATTTAAGAATGGAAAAGAAACCCAAGGCCAAAGGTGTGATATTCTAACAACTACCTACTCTAGAGGGACAGAAATCTTACAATCAACTACATTCACCATTAACCTCTTATTGTCCTTACATCTGATAAGTTTCTTCACTTTCTTCATGAGAAGATATAAAAGTAGATGTCAACTCCCGGCTTAAATTGTCTTTTTTTTATTTAAACAATTTATTTAAACTAAAAAATATAGTTTACTCATTTCTCCCTATCCTTTACCTCTTACCTCTGATAACTAGCAAACTGCTTTCTGTATCTATGAGCTTGTTTTTAATTAATTAATTTTTTTGGATTCCACATATAAGAGAGATCATATGGTATTTGTGTGTGCTTTTAATTTTTTATCACACTTCCTCATGGTCCAGAAATCCAATCAAACAAAAAAACAGAATATCTTATCTTTAGAGAAGCATGATGAGCTCAACAATCCCAATTTTTTCTTATGATACTTAAAAAATGTTACTAATAAATAATCACATACTACTATTCATGAATAACTGAAAAATAAAGGCATGGCTGGTGTACTCTTGATAGTGGAAGCAGATTTTTCTCTTGTTTTTTGTTTTTGTTTTGTCTTTTATTTTTTTTTGAGAATCAGAACACATGCCAATTTTCTATTTCTAGCTTATCTCATTCACTGCAATTCTTCAGAGACCACTGCATTTATCTATTTAATATTTTATTTGTTCAGTGTTCTGAAATACAAATATTCCAGAGCAGGGGACTGGTATAAATTTGGGGATTCTAGAACTCGTTGATAATGTCTTTACACTTTCTCCTACTTTGACTGACCAGTACTGAATATACCTCTGTCATATAGTGATCTATGGCCATAGAGTCAGTATCCAAATAGGAATTAAGGTCTTATGAAGCTGGGCCTGCTTTTTCTTTGAACAACTTGAAATCTTTACTAGGATCTATGGAGTTCAGGAAGAATGAATCAAAAAGAGAAAAGGTCAGAAATTCAGAAACAGCTTTCAGAGAGTTAAAGACAAAATGACTTTATAATTCTACTGCCTTACCCATCCTCACTATCTGGACCAGTACATCTCACAAGTGTTGTCCCAAGACCAGCAGCAATAGCAACTGCTTACAGCTTGTTAGAAACACAGATAGGAAGAAAGAAAGAAAAAGAAAGAAAGAAAGAAAGAAAGAAAGAAAGAAAGAAAGAAAGAAAGAAAGAGAAAGAAAAAGAAAGAAAGAAAAAGAAAGAAAGAAAGAAAGAAAGAAAGAAAGAAAGAAAGAAAGAAAGAAAGAAAGAAAGAAAGAAAGAAAAGGCAAGGAGGGAGGGAGGGAGGGAGGAAGAAAAAAAGAAATACGGATTATCAGGTCTCACCTCTGATCTACTGAATGAGAATCTCCAGAGGTGAGGTCTAGGAATTTGTATTTGATCAGTTTTCTGGGTAATTCTGCTATATGTTAACTAATACCTTTCATTCCTCAGATGTTTGGAATAGCAAATCTCCTAAGTTTAAGGTGCATTAGTGGATTGAATGCAAAATCTGTATTAAGGTTGAGATTTCCTTACTCCTTGTTCAGACCCAATCCATTCATTTTGTATTCCTCCTCAAAATTCTCATTTGCCTTTTCTGAGTAATCCAATGGAACTGTTTTTTCCTCACTAAACTTCAGGATGTATCAGGAGCCAGATCCAGCAACATCTCTTAAAAATAATTTTTCTTTGGTATCTTTTCTATTATAAGATCTTGCCAAGACCTTGTATTCCACTGCAAAATCATGTTGGTTCAGCTTACCGAATGTTTGATTGAGCCAAACCAGGGATGTGCTTTAGGAAGTGGCAAAGTATGGTGGAAAGTGCACCAGTTTCAGAATCAAATAGATCTAGATGCTATTTACCGTGTGCCACTTACTAGCTATGTAATCTTGGGTAATTTTTTTAATGTCTCTGAATTTCAATGTCCTTGTCCATTGGATTTATTGTGTGATAAGTAATTCTTTATTTGCTTATTTGTCTGTTTACGGATTTATTTGCATATGTCTATCTTAGTACAAACAGCTGATGAAGTGAATATGAAGTGTCTAGCCCTTTGCCTGGAGCCCACAAGATGTTTAAGAGAAGTTTAACTCTTAAATTCTTAAATTCTTAAATCAAATGGTGTTTAATTCTCTTTTGTGTTTTTGCCCTTATTTCTTTTGCTGCTGAGAATCTTTTCACAATGAGTTAAAGCATCTGCAGAGCCAACCAGAGGTGTGCAGTAATTGGCAACCTGCATATCATAGTTCAGGTAAAAGGGTGAAAATCTAAGGTTTGCCACTCTAAGCTTTAGCCCTGTGGTATCCAATAGGGCAGTCAAGTCTTCCTGAAGACTTGAAATGTGCCTAGTCTAAACTGAGATGTGATAGTTAGATGTAATTATAAATATGTAATAATACCAGATTTCACAGAATTCATGTTAAAAATAATGAAAATATCTCCCTAATACATTTTTATGTTTCTTACGTATTAAAATGATAATATTTCAAATATGTCAGGTTAAATAAATGTGCTACTAATTTCACTTGTTTCCTTTTACTTCTTTTAATGTTGCTATTAGAAAATTCAAAATCATATATGTGGTTCACCTTTGTGGCTCTCTTAATATTTCTATTGGACAGAATTGCTCTAATTCATGGGGCTTTAGACTACATTTGCTCACCAAGTAAATAGTTTTGTATTTTAATTCTATTTGACTACTTTAAATATAGCAATGCCAATGGTCCCACATTAATGTACTTTCAATTTGTTTTTAATAACTACAGAGAGGACAACAAACTCTCAGTGAACTTGCTTATGTAGCGCTATTTAAGAAATCAGAGGCAAAGGCTGGGGAAAGTCAATCCATGCAAAAAATCTCTACCCATCTGGTTTTTCCTAAGAGAAAAACCATTTCATGGCTGGTTTAGTAAACTTTTAACATAGGTGCAATGCCTTAATGCCCAAAGTAGAAATTACAGCTCTGTACTGGTAACCTATCATTCTTTTAACAATAAACATGATGGGCCAGAATTTGCATAGGTAGTACTATTTTTCAGCACATATATTACATTAAAACTATGAATAAAATTATCCATTTTCCCTTCACTTCTGCCCCCACATTAGAAATGTCTGTCTTCATCACCTTCTTTTTTCTATACCTTATCAAGACCAACATCACCTTTACTTTGTACCTTCCCTAATCCACCTTAGCCTCTCTGTTAATGGCAATACTTATATTAGCCTTTCACTGAACATGATTTTGTCAGTTTTCTGTTTTTTAGTGTAGGTCTTATCTACCCATCAACGCTCTGATCTCCCCAAGGGAAGAGACATATCTTATGTGCCTTTGTGTCCCTCACAGCTTTTGTTTAAGCAAAGCAAGTAGGTAATGTTGGCTATAACAATAATGATGAAGGTTAACAAAGAACAATATAAAACTAACCCCTATGAAAATGTGCAATATGATGACAAGCTCCTTAGGTTCAAGAAATGTCCATGGTGCATTTTGATCTCAAAGTTATTTCTACAACTCAAATTTATCAGGGCTAAAATTAAATTCATTAATTTCCCTTCCCTAATTTATTTCTTTTTTGCTTCCTATTTTAGTAACTGGCGCTACTGACTCAGGTTAGAAATGTATAGATCCTTGACTTACCCTCTGCAACTAGTCCCCAAGTCCTCTTGATATCCCTCAAATCCATTCAGCTATTTCAGTCCTCATGGTTAATGTCTTATCTCATGCTTCCTGTCTTTTCCCAGCCCCTGGCCCAGTCAGTCTGAGCTATGAAAAACATAAATCTGAGTATACCATTCCTTTGCTTAAAGTCCTGATACTTTTCCAAGGGATAAAATCTCGATTCCCTCGTAGCATTGGTCAAGTTTTTCATTATAATGTAGACCATTTATACTACTTCAACATTAAGTCTCACACCTTTTCTCCTGACCCGAAATCATACTAACATTATTTTGTCTGTTCTAATCAGGCTTTCCTTCCTTTACCTCTGGGCCTTTGCACATACTATTCCCTTCACAGAACACATTCATTCTGTGTTGCTTTATTAACTCCTCCTATGAGCTCCAGTCTGTTTCTTCCACTGAAATGTGAGCAGAAAGTCAGGGTATATCTCTTTTGCCATTGTATTTATTACCT
This sequence comes from Lontra canadensis, assembly GCF_010015895.1. Taxonomy (NCBI): domain Eukaryota; kingdom Metazoa; phylum Chordata; class Mammalia; order Carnivora; family Mustelidae; genus Lontra; species Lontra canadensis. The sequence goes on from NW_022631017.1 coordinate 21,262,972, forward strand.
TTAGCAACTGTATCTGGTCCATGAAGGGGTTCAATATTCTTTGAAGAAAGGAAAAAAAAAAAGGTAAGAGTTGGCTGGGGGCTGTGTGTGTGAAGAAAATAGGGAGGTATGGAGAGAATAGGAAAGAAAGAAATTTATTTTACTATTCTGCTCACTTTCAAATACTTGAGGGTCATTCCTTAACCACCATTTTAGAGAATACTTGTAGGCTGTTGCTTTTTATTCTTGATTCAATTATAGTCTCCTTCTTGCAATTAGTCTCACACTTTTGTGAGGAGTTGGTTGAATACAGTAGCCAACATTCATAAATCAAATTATTCCACCTAGGGATGAACACCCACCAAACCCCAATGGACAACTACACCGTGCTTTTACAAACTCAGCTCACTGGCCTGCTCTAAATACCCATTTATTACTTCCATGGAGTCAGCCAATAGCCAAGTGAACGCAATCAATTAAAAACTTAATGGATGTTTGTTATACACTCAGCATTGCACTAAGCACTCAGCAAACAGTAAATGAGTATGTGTCTTGAGAATCTGGAATATGCTCCTAAGAAACTTTGTCAAACTAAGAAAATAAAGCTAAACAAAATACAAGAAGCAATCATAGAGAAATAATGTGCCAAATACATGCTTCTGAATTCATGCATCAGAGTAGCTTAGAAAGAAATATCAAATTGATATTTGATCAATGAGTATCAAAGAAATAGCAACATCAATTAGAACTTCAAAATGAGAAAGCACAAAATATTAACCTATTAAAAAGCCCAATGGAGTTAACAACTAGGTGGATGTTTATTCACCAAAATCTCTCAGTCAGTAAAGGTACAATCGTGAAGGCCTGCTCTGTTCTCCCAGCTATTTACATGAAAAGTAGAACGCCAAATACAGGGCATTCAGCAATCACTGACTCAAGCCATCGACCTCAGCCAAAATCACCTCCCACATGTGTGGGGGCAGCAGCCAAGGTGTTTTGGTCAGGCCCTGTGAAATTACCTTGGCTGACTAGGCTCTATGTGAGTCCAGCAAGGAAATAATACCCTGTCTTGTTGCTCGACCACATGTGCTCTAAAGGAAGAAACGATATCAAAGATTCCAAAACATCTTATCACATTTTGTGCTCAAACTTTCAAACATTAAAAGGTAAAATAGTGTAAATGCTTTTGGCCACTTTCTTTTTCCAGCCAGTAAAAGACAGTATTTGTTAAACTGTTGAAAGGAAACATGGCAGCTTATAGTCTCTTAGATGGGGCCATTTCACTCTATAAACACTGAGTTTGTTTAGAAGCCACAGTTAATTCTACTACTGATAGAGATGGCAAATACTGGGGGTTAGGTGTGCAATGGAATGATGCCATAGTGAGTAAAAATAGAAAGAAAAGGACAAGAACAGAGAATGTGTTCTGACTATACACTTTGTTGGTTTATTCATTGAGGTTATTTCTTGACTGGGGTTAAATATTTCAATACCTTATTTTCTTCTTTTAATAGCATAAGTGAGGGGCCCCAGGTGGCTCAGTTGGTTAAACATCTGACTCTTGGTTTCGGCTCAGGTCATGATCTCAGGGTCCTGGGTTGGAGCCTTCTGCCTGGCTCTCCACTCAGCAGGGAGTCTAACTCAGGATCTTCTTCCTCTCCCTCTCCTTCTTCCCTCCCCTGCCCACATGCACACACACAAATGAATACATACATATTTTAAAAATAGTGTAAGTAAAGCTTATTATGAGACCAATCATAAAGCAAAAAAAACTTCCTAGCTAACAAGCAAGCATATTTTGTGGTCCCTATTTGCTGTCAAATTAAATGATACAGGGGATTATGGCAAAGCAATAAAGAGAAGAAATCTAGAGTTAGTCTTGCATTTTGGCTCTGCCAATATTTACTCTCAGGCAATTTATCTGAAGCTCTCCAAGTCTCAGTTTCCACATCAGTAAAATGGGACTGATAAAAATATCTACTTCATACAGTAATTAAGACAATTAAATGAGAACAAATAAACAAATCCTAGTACATTATAAGCTTTACTATATATTAGCAATTTATTAATATATTTATACATTTCCTTATTCCTAGTTCTTCAACATTATCTGTAGTCTAAATTAGGAATAAATTTCAAAACTCAAAGGATCTTTGATCTTCCGTTAGAAAACAAGAGGATGCTCTCAGCATCTCTTTCTGAGTATGTAGAGACTCCTATCCAAATAAGCCCATCTTCAGAGCACCTAAGATCTCATATCATATGAATAACCTATATGTGCATATGCCTTAAAGTGATATCTACTCATTTTACGTCTTCCTTTGGTAAACCAGGATTTCTTATAGATGATATCTAGCCTACCCAATTCGGTTTAATAATATCTCTAATACTAGTAAGCAGTGGAGAGCTGTGTGGTTTTGGGATAGGGGGAAGAAAAGATTAAGTGGACTGACATTAGTGACTCTGAAGAAAAAAAGAAACTAAACATTAAAATGTATGAATAACTCCAAATGCTGGAAATAAGAATTTGTAAATATTTAGTGCTAGGATGGATCCTAGAGACCATTTAGCTCAATTCCCCTACAACCCCACACACCTCAGGAAAATGAGACTCAGCAAGTTAAGTGACCTGCCCAGATTCACATACTTAGGTCAAGGCAGAAAGCAGCTCCAGCAACTTCTGGTGTGTGTTCTATTACAGTGTCTCTAACAGCTGGGAAACTGTTTTCTTAAATAGCTCAAATTGAGTATTTATAACAAAACTGTTTTATTTGAAGCAGATTTAAAATGTAGAGTCAATATTTTTCCCCCTGACTTTTAATTAGATGATTTTTTTTTCCTGAACATTATAAATGTGAATGTCTTAGTTCATTCAGTCTGCTATAACAAAATACCTTAGACTGGGTGGTTTATAAACAACAAACTTATTTTTCGCAGTTCTGGAGGCTGGGAAGTCCAAGATCAAGGCACCAGCAGATTCAGTATGCGGTGAAGTCTCGCTTCCTGGTTCATAGACCGCGTACTTTCAGTGTCCTCACATGGCAGAAGAAGCATAGAAGCTCTGTGGGGTCTCTTTTATAAGGGCACTAATCCCATTCACTAGGGCTCCATTCTCATGACCTAATAAACTCCCAAAAGCCCCACTTCCTAATACCATCACATTGAGGGTTAGGATTTCAATATATAAATTTTGGTGGTGACACAAACATTCAGACCATAGCAGTGAGTAATCAGCAAATTAAAAACAGGGGTTTCACTGGTGCTTTGATATTTGAATGAAAATGGGTAAAATGGATTGTTGTGGGTTTTTTTTTTATCTCTTCACTATTCCTTCACAATGTATTTGCTTCTAATATTCTCTCTACCTAGCATGCCCTTTCTTCCTTCCTCCTGTGTCTGAAGCCTCTTTTCTTTACAAATGAGTTCAAATTAGCATCTCTGAATCAACAGCTATTCCAAGTTTCTGAAGAGACTCCACTCTTTTGAACTCCTGTTTCTCTTTGAGTTTGACTCAAGGTACTTTTCACTCATAACACACTTAAATATTTTTATATCCCCTACATTCTCAAGCATGGTGTCTTGCATATAGTAGTTGTTCAGTATTAAAAAAAAAAAAGGCAACCAAGTCTGTATCTTAGTTTAAAATTTCCTGACCCAATTAGAAATGGCCATTGCTAATAACACAAATCCTTTCATTTGTGACAGAAATCCCAGGTTCATGAAACTGAAGCACTCTCTTTAGAGAGATATCTCAAGAAAATATGTTTATGCAAATAAAATACTTTTTAAAATTTTAACTTTTCTTATTATTTGATTAAAACTTAACATTGTCATTTAATATCAAGAAATCACTAGAAAATAGTAAAGCCCTTGGTAAATAACAATGTCACCTATTAATAATCATTTCTGTAATGTAATTGTATATCTTTATAATAGTATTTATAGAAACCCAGCTAAACTGATACTAATTTCGTTTAGGGTTATGATTTCCAAGGATGAGAAGAGAGGATAGGAGAAAAGTACACCCAAGAGAACCAAAGAGTAGAAAGCCTCATTCCAAGAGGCTTAATTCCATCACATAGCTTACTTTATGGATTTGCAGGGGGGAAAAAATACGTGTGTATATACATACCTGGATGTACATATTTTAAAAATCATACCTTACATTCAAACATATTACTTAATATGCAAAGATTATTACTATTACATTTATTTACCTTCCTAATAAATCTTTAGGATAGAATGAATAAATATTATTAGCTCTATTTTACAGAAGACTGGGATATGGAAAAATTAACTTATTTATTCAAGGTCATACAGCCAGAAAATTCCAGCCTTGGTATTAAAAACTATGTCTCCTGATTCACAGCCTTAGAATCTTTCTACTACTCTATTTTGACTTAAGTAAAATTGTACTGTTGTACATTTTTATATTTAGGTACCTAAAAAACCCCTCATGAGTAACAAAAGTAGCAGTAGCAGTACCAGTTGTTGCTGTTGTAATAAATTGAGCCATCTTAAAATGTCTTTAAATCCCTCATTAGACCTTGTAAGAGTGTATTAACTTTCAAAGAGCCCCAGTGTTTTCCTTGAGCTTAATTTTAGAGGATGTCCTTTTTCCTTTTCAGATATACTGACATGTTCTATTGCTTTAGAGAAATTTACAAATGGTGAACACTTAATTTCTGACCAGAGTATATATGAAGAGACTACAAGAACAACAACAACAAAAATGTCTTACGTGTAACTTGTACTTAATGTATTCTGCTTTCATAAAAGAAGCCATTAACAAACTCATTTCTACCATTGGCTGGGATTGTAGGCAAAAATCACCGGTTTCCTCCTACTTAAAATTTTCTGTTTCAAAAGTAACTTTTCCAAAAATAAAGAAATTAAAGCATTAGGATGATTTCCATGACCACAGTTCTTAATATTAAGTGCCCCATTTGTTAATTTATCTAGCATGTATAGTCTATACAGTTGACTCTTAAAAAGCATGGGTATGAACAGCACAGGTCCTCTTATACACACTTTTTTATGAATTCAGTATAATACTATAAATGTATTTTCTCTTACTTGTGATTTTATTAATAACATTTTCTTTTCTCTAGCTTACTATATTGTAAGAATACAGTACATAATACATATACAAAATATGTGTTGACTGTTAATGCTACCAGTAAAGCTTTCAGTCAATAGTAGATTATTAATAATTAAGTTTTGGGGGAGTCAAAAATTTTACATGGTTAACTGTATTACTGCTTTTGTATATCTTGGAATAGGTCTTTTTCTTATATCTCCCAATAAAATTTTATTTTTTGAGAGTAGGATCACACATTAATTCACAGTAAAATATAAATAATCTATGAAGTATGTTGGGAGAGGATTGATTGATAGCATTTTGTTACTAATGCCTTTGTCAAAGTGTAATCCTTAGATCATGTGAGTCATAAGCACCTGTTTGTCAAAGATGTAGCACCAGACTTCTGAATCAAAATCTCTCCATGGATTCTAGGATCTCTGTGGAGGCCCTGGAATTGGAGTCTGCTACACACTAGGGTTTGAAAATCAGTGAACGGAAGAACGGTGGCGGGCGGGGGTGGGGGGGCAAAGAAGCTACAAATATAGACACAGAGTAGCTTATAGTTAGGTCTGGCTAAGGAAAGGCAATGCACCAAAACCAAACTGCTCATCTCTAAACTTTGCCTGACTGCTTCTCAATTTCCTGCTCTGTAGGTTCATAGCACAAGTCATTTCTCACCAAAGATTATTAACTTCCTTATGTGATGAGATTTCACTGGAAATGTGAAATTGCTCTGCCAGAAACATTATCAGTGGGTTCTGAAGAAGCCAGTTCCAGACGGCCTGCTGGCTCAGTGGCAATGTGGGCAGTTATAACTGGGTTCCCCATGGGCTCAAGAAAGTGCTGTAGGTTGGGTGGTCTCTGTGAACAGTAGTTCAAGGAGTAGAACAGAAAACACTGAGTGTAATTTAATATAGCACACAGTCTCAACTCTGACAAGGCTCACGTCTGATCCATGGGAGGATCAGATTACCTCTCCATCCACAGAGGTACACCCCTCCCCACCAGTGCCATTGGCAGAGTCTGTGGGAAATTTTACTAGCAGCTGTGTTACCTTATCTAGTCAAAGGAAAGAAAGAGGTCATCAGATTCCAGGGCTGCCAGTTGTTAAACCTTTATAAGAACCACAAGGACAGGGTAGAAAGGCCTAGAGGGTTTTAAGGAATAGATACACACAAATAGTTATAATTCCTTCGAGAACATAATCCAGGATTTATTTTCTGAAATAAAAATCTGAAAGGAAAAATAAAACACATTAAACTATCAATGAGCAAATATCACTTAGGGATTTGACTGTATTTTCCTTCCTATACTAATGTTATGGAGTCAAAGCCAAAATACTCAGAAAGACTAATTGCAAATGAAATTCAGACTGATAAGCATTTGATTAACTTTTATCATATTTATTTAATATATTATATTGGGCTGCATTAGTTAAGAAAAGTTAAATAAAATATAAATCTTTTCATCTAACAAAGAAAACATTGGACATTAAATGGACCTATGAAAAAGTCTTGGCATCATAAACAACCCACCCATAAGTTCTTCAAAACCAAATTAGCAATCACCCTGGCCTAGATAGTGATAAGTCTCATCACCAGAATGTTAACTGAAGCTAAAAGAAGCCACACTTTGAAGTGATCATTTTGTTTTCAACTTTCTCTGTGAAAGCCTAAAACTAAAACCTCAAATTCTCCATTGTTGTGTCCCCAAGTTACTAGAGGTTTTCTAGAAGTCAGTGTACTTCCTGAGGCACTGGTAGTGAATAATGTAACTCAGCTTGCCCACAGTCTCCAGGCTGATCCCTCTACAACCTTGAGACCAACTCTATTTTACTGTTATCTTACATGTGTTTACCCCTATTTTAAAGTTTAAGCTTCTCAGGTCAAGGACCCTGTCGTTGGTGGTTTATACTTTCTGAAGCAATATACTCCTCTGTAAATAATTGTGTTTGATCATCACGAGACACTTCAATCAGATTTTCCCATAAAAAAGAAAGTTCTTTCAAAGGTAGTTTATAGTTAAAGCATAACAGAACACTTTTCAGCCTTTATCTATGAGGCCTATCAATACACAATATAAGCTCAAAAACTCAAGGCACACAAAGCTAAAGTCACAATCAAGGAAGACTTAAGTATCTCTCAGAGCCTGAACTGTAGTCACAGCAATGCAGGCAGAATCATCCAAATTAGGTAAAAAGTGATTAATCTGTTAATTATTGTATTTTGTCTGTTTGAGACCAAACAGACAGCTTGTTTGTTTTTTTTCCCCAGTGAAATGACTATCATTTGTGATATTGAAGATACAGCCAGAATTTGTTCACTATTAGAAGTATTATCATAAAACATAGTAGATGAATTTCACTTTCTCTTTCTCTAGCATGTATTTATGTTGTGATTTTGAACTCAGCAGGGCATCAGAATCCCTAAGAAACATTTAAAAGGAGTTAAAATTAAAATAACAGCCAGATGTCAGAGCTTTGTCTACCCACTGGTAGGGTCTGGGAATCGATATACATGCAAAGCCCCAGAGGTAAGTTGGATTCCTGATGCTCTGCTGAGCTGGAGATCCCTATAGATGCCCAAAGAGTGGACCCCCATGAGGTGCTTCCCTATATGTCTCCAAAGAACTTTATATGCAAAAAGAGTGTCTGGAGGCCCATTCTCAGAATTCAGATGCTCCCTCAATTCATCAGCACATAGTTACCTTATATTAGAAGATTATAACAGCCCTGAGACCTAGCTACACAGATAACTAAAATTGTCTTATAACTTTGGAGTCAGTTGGAAAGCTGATAAAGACGTATGCCATTGGCTTATGCTTGCCTGTCCAATAAAGTCACCTGGGTAGCTTTATAAAAATAATCATGCCTGGTCTCTATCCCAAGAGATTTTGGTTTAACTGGTCTGAAGGAGGCCTGGCATTAGTATGTTTAAAAAACTCCTCAGGTGATTTTAATGTCTAGGCAAGTTTGAGACCCACTGGAAATGATGAAATGATAATTCTACAAAAAGCATCAATGAAGTATTTATTTAACCAGTTACCTAGATTTTTAATATCTAAGTCTCACAAAAATATTTTGAGGTAAGTAGTAAGATTCTCATTCAGCAGATGAAGAAGGAGAAAATATGCTACCGTCTTCCTACTCAAAGAGTAGTCTGTGTACCAGAAACACTAGCAACACTGGGAAGCTTGTTTGAAAAGGGCAGAATGAATCAGAATCTAGTATTTTAACAGGATTCTCCAGTAATTTACCTACTTGGTAAAGTTTGAAAGTTCCACTGCTCTAGGGAGGATTCATACCCAGGAGGTTTCTCCGAGGAGTGAATGACCCACCCCTGCACACTGCCTGCCTTGTATATGAAACTTGTATCACTTAGTTCCAACAGGAAGATTGTTTTCATGTGAGCATAACTGAAGTGGGGCTATATCACCTGATCTCCTCACCTTGGGTTTTTAAGTCAAATAACTACATATTACTTAATAAACAGTATGCATGTTAGAGAATCTAAAACAAAAATGGAATCGTCCAAAAGAGACTGACTTTAGTCAGATGTCCTGAACTAATGGCTTGTGTGTTACTTTGACCTTTGGCTACATGTCTGATACTTCAACCCCTATTTGAACCTTCAGCTTCTGGCTCTGACACTGTCACTCCCTAAATCTCAGTAGAGCAAATGATAAAAGGATCTTAATTTCTACATACAGATGAAGTGCTTGTGTTAGGTGGTATTAATTTACTCATTGTTTACTAACGGTGTACTGGGCATTGTGATCCAAAGACGAAGACGACAGCATTCTTGATTGTAACTAATTAATAAAAAATGGGAGAGACAGACAATAATAGATCATTACAGCACGTGTGACAAATGAGAATACCATATGGTAGTGAAGGCATGATAAGATCCATGCTTTGTACACTGCTTGTTCAAGTATGAGTTACCACAAACTTCCTATAAGCAATTTGGTAATATGTATTAAAGATCTTAAAATGCTCTTGAATTTGAATAGTTTATACATGACACATTAAGGAACCCTTCCATGAGGTTTAGTAGGGAGGATCGACCCGATTTATATTTTGGAAAGTTTACTTTGGCTTAATGTAGGCAATGGATTGAAGGGATGCAAGACTGGAATCAGGAGTTTAATTAATAGGCTGTTGTAACAATCAAACATTTTTTCTAATCTAAGAAAAGATGAACACCTGGAATGGGGCATACTTATGTTTGGCTTCTTTTTTTTTTTTAAGATTTTTATTGACTTATTTGACAGACAGAGATCACAAGTAGGCAGAGAGGCAGGCAGAGAGAGAGGAGGGGAAGCAGGCTCCCTGCTGAGCAGAGAGCCCGATGTGGGGCTCGAACCCAGGACCCTGGGATCATGATCTGAGTCAAAGGCAGAGGCTTTCACCCACTGAGCCACCCAGGCGCCCCTATGTTTGGCTTCTTTGAACCTAATATGTTTCTACTCTTACCTCAGAAATACTAGGAAATTACCAGACATGGATGAGCACAAACAAAGTTTACAACGGTGTTTACTGTTGTGATGTTTGTGATAGTGAAAAGCAAAACAAAACAAAACATAAAAATACCTAAATATCCAACATTCAAGTTAACCTTCAACAAATCATGATATATTAATTTTGTAGAATATATAGTCATTAAAATAGTATTTATGGAAAACTTTAATGAAGTGAAAGTAGGCATATGATATAAGACCAGGCAAAATCCCATGATCAAAATTATCCAAATATCTTAGTATGGTCTAAAAATTCACTCAAACTCTTATCTCTACCTAACTTGTCTTATGCCCATGATACTTCCTCTGTACCGAAATGCTGGTTGTTCTATAAACATAGCATATTCTATCATAATCCCATGTTATTGAATAGGCTACATTTGTTTTGGGTTTTGTTGTTGTTGTTGTTGTTGTTGTTATTTACAAAAATTCTTTTTTTTCCTTTACAGTTCTGAGGTATCCATAACCACTTCCACTCTTATGTCCCCAAGGATAGCCCAGGTCCCTGGAGCCATCTTTTAAGTTAATTAGTTAATGATCTATTTAATTGTCCCTTATAATTTTATGCATGAGTTGTAACTTACTTTCCCTCACCTTAGCTCTGGTGGGTACACTTTACCATAAAACTTGTAACTGTATACTTTGCATGCTCATCTCCAATTTCTCATTCAAAGCCTCTTCTTCATGCAGATTAACTACCTTACAGGAATAAAAGACTTCTTAGAGGAGCCAGATCTTTTCCTTTTGAAAATTTGAAAGCCACCAAACAGCACGGAATCTATCTTAAATATGCTATTCTGACTTCTTAAGAGATTGAATAAAAATGTCCAGACAAAAGTTCATAAATAAATATGCCAATAAAATAGAGGAAAAAATTGGTTTTGGCAAATAGCTTCATGATAAATAAAAATTTCATCATTAAAAATATTGTGCAGAAGAAATTTCTTTCTTATTAGAAGAACAAAAATTATAAGGGACCTCAATGAAGAGACTGGACTTTAGAAGTTGGATATTAGGGGAAAATGCAACCTTAAGAGGAAAAACAACTTAAGGAAAAGTCTGAAAGTGGGATATTGTCAAGCATGTTTGTGGAAAGGCAGTGGTGGAGAAATTTGATGGAAAAGTCTATAAAGGGCCAAATTTTGGTGTTTGATGCCCATTTTGAAGTGTTAAAACCCTATTTTTCATATTCTGGGGATTCACTGAAGATTTTTGTATATAGGCAATGACACGATTATATCTGTATATTGTAATGATAAATGAAAGTATGTGAGAAGTTTAGCCAGAAATAGAACCTAGAGATCTGATAGTTCCCAAATTGATGTCGTCTGCCCATTCTTTCACCTGAACTCTAGACCCATAAACTTATCTGCTACAGGGCAGCTTCATATTCTTAGACACCAAATTCATCATGCCTGAAATAGAGGTTATCAAAGTTATTTGTTTTTCCCATGAACTAATTTGTTCATGAACAGCTAAATATATAGACGTAATTTAAGAAAAAAAGATTCTTAAGATGTTGATTTCCCCAAATAACTAGAATTAGGGGTCCAGAGTACTCTACTGGGGCTCTTATGTCCTTGGAACTTAGAACAGTTAAAGATGAAGGATATCACTTGCCAGTAGCTATAGAGCTTAGATGTAAGGAGAAAAATACAGAAGGCCATGTCTTGAGGTGAACCTCATTTGATCCGGACAGACTTTCCATCCAAGTCAACCTTGTAAAGGGCTAATTAGAAAGGGATAATCTGAAAAATAAGGGGAAACAAATTAGGGCAAGAGGATTTGAAGCAGAGGTGGGGAGAATGCCCCAGGGCAAATAAGGAGGAAAGCTCTAAGGACGACTCTGGAAACTCTCCATAGAGGACTTTAACCCATAGAGCATTGCTAGCACACATGTCCAAATCCCTGTCCTTGCTTGCAGTGCATTATTCTTTCATCCCCCGTTTTTTCCCTGCCTCATTCTATTTCAGCTTGTTCTTACTTTCCTTTCCCTGTTGTATTTGTGACATCTCAGTATATAGGACTTTAAGTTTGAGCTTTCCTTCCACCAATATTTGTTTCTGATTTGTGGTACACACAACTAAGAGTTTTCTAGATCAAAAACCAATATGAAAATGAGGTAGTGCTCCAGTACACTTAGGAGGGCTAAGCCATGCCCTCAACCTTTGTCTTCTTGGCTGGGTCCAGGCATCCTCTAAGCCTTTCCCAAATTCTCTCCTAAGCAATTATCCTTTACCCTCAGGTGTTGCTTGGGTCATACTATAATCCCCTGACCATTCAGACTTGCAACATTGAATTCTGCAGAAGATAAGAGCTGTGATACTCTATCATCCACATCTCAAGTGTTGCAGTAAACACTAGGGACACAGGGTAACTAAGACTTCTGTATTCTAAACTCTGTCTTCCAAGGGTTATCCAACAACAACATGTGTCATTACAATATGATATAATAGATACTATAGATACACACACACACACACACACATACACAAACTGCATTAATATTTTTTTTAAAGTTGCATCATGAATTGAGTTCTCAGGACAGGAGGCAGGACAGGAGACTGCACAGGAGCAGTGACTTCCTGCTAGGATAGCTGCACTTGGTTCCAGTGCGGACCAGTGCCTCAGGCCATATGTATACTTACTCACCAATGAGTGATCTAATTCCCATTTAACTTAAGCATTTTCATTTGGTGAGTAAATTAGAGCTCTGTTATACTGGCAGTGGATGCATACACTGGACTGTAAATTATGCATTGGTTTCTATACTTTTTTTTTTTTTTTTTTGGTCCCCAGATTTTCACCACTATTGAACTCACACCCTTATAAATATGAAAGGGAACAAATTATTTCCACAGGAGAGAAAAAAATGCTAAAAATCAAGAAAACTTCATACAGTCTGTATGAAGTGGTTGGTCATTAAGATTTTTGTGACTTTGATGCCTCCATTAGCAATTCCTCACACTGCACCAAAGAGATCACGTGAAGTTAGAACTATGGCACTTCCATTGATGCTTGACTAGGAAGAAGTTGGTTCTTCATTCTTTCCTTTGTGATGTGAGTGTTTAAGGCTTTGGTTTGCTTTTTGAGCAACTGTGGGTCTTCCAAAATCAGCTCTTCATATTCAGTGAAAAGTAAATCACATATTGTAATAATATTATTACCACTGCTTAAGTCATCTTTATGTAGTGCTTGACAAATATCAAACTAGTTCTCTAATATTATGTTACTTGATTATCACAGTAGCCCTGTAAAATGAATACAGCTGATTTTTTTAATGTTCATTTCACTTATGAGAAAGTCTGGCTTGCTAAAGGCCACAGAATTGGCAAAATCCACAATTGGCAAAATCCAGATCTAGGGTTTTCATACAGTTGGATTACTATGTATTGTTCAAAACATTTTTTTCCCATTTACGGTGTATGAGTCTTCTCCAAGCTTCACATGTCTTTTGTATTCTAGGTTTCTAAGACAGACAATAACTTACACACTGAGGTTTTCTTACAAAAGAAATATTATTTCAATGCATTGTTATAAAGAGCTCTAGTCTGATTCTGAAGAGAAATAAAACATTCCTTATTTTTACTTTCTTAATAACTTACTTACAGGAAACGGGAAAACAGACAAAACAAAAACACATCCAAAATAAAGAAAACTTCCAAATTTTTTTCTGAAATATTATATCTTGACAGACAACATAGGTCTGTGGATAAAGCCTGAGTTTAGAAGTTAGTTATGCTGCCAGACCCAATTCTTCCCACCTTGTTCCAATTTTCCTTTTGCCTTCACATCGCCTTCTCACATACCACAAAATTTATACTTTAATTATTTTGACTCATTGTCTCTTCCCTCCAATTTGAATGTAAGTTCCAAGTGGGCAAGGCTCTCTCTTTCACCCTCTGAACACTAGCATAGTGTCTGGCATATATTAGGAACACAGTAGTTTGCTGATTGAATGAGTGGAGATATACCTGGGTCGGAATTCTCACCTTACCATTTACCAAGAGCAGAAATTTTGGAATGGAATTAAACCTTTCTGAATACGTGTGTGGTGAAATGTACATAACATAACATTCACCATTTTAGCCATTTTTAACTGTACAGATATGTGATATTAAGTACATTAACATTGTTTTACAACTATCCCCACCACCCACCTCCAGAACTTCTTCGTCTTTCCCAGCTGAAACTCTATACCTGTTAAACAACACCCCATGGCCTCCTCCTCCCAGCCCTTGGCAAACATGGGTCTACTTTTTGTCTCTCTGAATTTGACTATTCTAAGTAACGCATATTAATGGAATCATATAGTATTTATATTTTTGTGACTGGCTTATTTCACTTAGCATCCTGCACTCAACATTCACCCGTGTTGTAGCTTGTGTCAGAATTTCTTTTCTTTTGGGGCATCTGGGTGGCTCAGTGGGTTGAGCGTCTGCCTTCAGCTCAGGTCATCATCTCAGGGTCCTGGGATCGAGCCCTGCATCAGGCTCTCTGCTTGGCGGGGAGCCTGCTTCCCCACCCCCCGCCTCTGCCTGCCTCCCTGCCTACTTGTGATCTCTCTGTCGAATAAATAAATAAAATATTTTTAAAAAGAATTTCTTTTCTTCTTAAGGCTGAATCATATCCCATTGTATACATGTATACCACATTTTGCTTACCCATTCTTTTGTTGATAGATACTTGGGTTCCATCCACCTTTGACTATTATGAATAATGCTGCTATAAACATGGGTATACAAATATCTGTTGTGTCTCTGTTTTTAATTCTTTTGACTATATACTCAAAAGTAGAGTTTGCTGGATCATATGATAATTTTATTTTTAATTTTTTAAGGAACCACTATACTGTTTTACACAGTGCCACACCATTTTCATTCCCACCAGCAATGCACAAGGGTTCTGATTTCTCTACTTCCCTGCTAACACTTGTTATTTTTTGGGGGAGAGGGGTTGTTTGTCTGTTTGTTTTTAATACTAGCCATCTTAATAAATGTGATGGAAGTCTGTCCAAGTTTTAACAGCTTCATCTATACAGTGAGGATATACACAGAAACTATCAACTAACACAGTTCTAGCACAGAGTGGGTATTAACCAAAAGGAGAATTTCTTTTGTTTACAGTTATATTTGGGAAGCAAATTCCCACATAAATGTTGAGAGTCACTTCCACTTTTCCTGTTGTTAGCCAAAATTCACTCAGAGTGGCATACACACAAATCAACCATAACATATAGGAAAAAATAGAGTCTTATTTTTATTTTTTTCTCTTTTCTCCCATGAAAGAAACTACTACTGACTGGATCCAATGGAAAGAATCTAAATAATTAAAAAGTGAGACATAACTTTAGTAATTTATATTTTCATTTAATGATAAAGACTTGTGAGGAAAATTAAAGAACTTAGGACAACCTGATTAATGTATGAAAGTACTACCCTTTAACTAAAACATGGTATTTCAGCTGATCAAATTGTTGATTCACACATTTTTAAAAAATCACTGAAATTAGTTACCTCATTCAGTGAACTATTATTTGATTCATTTCATCATCTTATTACTTAAGAAAAGTTATGATTCTCTCTGCCCTTCTGGAGATTCATGCTTAGTCTAGATGTAATAAACAAAATTTTTGGTGCTTAGGGAACTTTAACATTCAATGTAACTAGTTTTAATTCAGCAGAAGTTTATCAAACAGATGTCATGTGCAAAGCACATATGGAAAACAAAGAAGATTCAACATGTACTTTTAAGAGCTTGTGATCCAGGTGAGTAAATTGGGTAATCATTATTTTAACAGTTAACAAAATACTGAAAGGATTAGATCAATATGGCAGGAAGAATAAACATTTCTACCTCTTCATTGCCTAATTTACCATAAAAGAAAAGAAAAATAATGTCTATATGTCTAAGTATGTCTATACCTATATCTACCCATGAATACAGTAACAAAAGGAATATAATAATCTTTAACAATTTTGAAGTACTTAAAAGAGGATTGGATCAATATGGTAGAAGGAATACATAGATCTAGCTGCTATTTTGTCTAAAATATCACAAAATAATATCACTATATCTAAAAATATCTATATTTAAAATAATAAATCTATAGTTATTCTTAAAAATGGGAAAGAAGTAAGTAGTTATATAATTTGAAGTATTTCCATCCCAAATCACTAAAGAACTTATGATAAACATAACTAGAAGTCATATTCTAGTAGACAGGGATACTTGAATACAAAATTTCCAGAAAACAAAAGAATTACCAATAATTTCAGGAAATCCAAAACCAAGAAACTTCAAGAAAGCAAACAACCAATAACTGTTAAAAGAGAACAATAACAAAAAAGAGACAGATATAATAAGTAAAACAAATTTTTATATATCCTCAGCTCTTTGAGAATTCTGTGTCCATAAAAAAGGAAATAAACTTTGTAGAAATGAAAGCTAAGGAAGTTGAAGTGTTTAAAAAAAAAAAAACAATTCTGCAGATGTATAGAATAGAGAATGGGCACAACTAGATAGTAAGTCCATGAGCTGAGGATGGAGCCAAGGAAATTTCCCAGAAATGGAAAGAATGAGAAAAAAATTAATAGACGAGGACAACAAATTCCAATGTCCGTTTATTAAAAGCTCCAGAATGGGGCACCTGGGTGCCTCAGTTGGTTGACCATCTGACTCTTGATCTCAGCTCAAGTCTTGATCTCATGGGAGTTCAGGCCCCACACTGGACTCTGTGCTGGGCATGGAGCCTACCTTAAAAAAAAAAAAAAAAAAGAGCTCCAACATGATCAAAGAGGCTGGCATAGGAGAAACAACAAGGAAATCACATAAATTATAGAAGAAAATGTTACTTGGCACAACTGAAAGATCTTATGGAGTATCAAGAAAGATGTACCAAGCAAGATGAATAAAAAATAGAAATATACCTAGGCCACCATGCTGAGGTTCCAGATCCCAAAGATAAAAAGAAAAATCCTACAAGATTTTAGAGTGAAAAAATAGGCTATTGTCAAAAATGGACAAGAATCATCTAGGCAATACTGACAGCCAGAAGATAATTAAGTTTTCTTTAATGCCATCAATAAAACACCTGTTTTAAACCTAAAATACTGCTCTTAGGTAAACTAATATTCAAATTGGAGACAAAATAATGACATTTTCAGGTGTCCAGTGATTCAGGAAGTCTACCACCCACAGCTGTTCTCTAAAAAATCACTCCTAAGTATAGCACAGGAAAGTGAAGCCCAGGAAGTGGGAAATATTAGACCATCAGAAAAAGTGGTAAGCAAAGAAACCAATAATTCTAGTTAAGTTTAAATACTTGTTGAAGTATGATGTAAAAAAATCAAACAAGATCAAATTTTTGGAACTAAAATCTCTGGTGATTTTAACAAAACATCGATAGAGGGCTGGGAGTATGAGCATAAGGGAGGGAGTCAATTTGTAATGTCTTAAGTTTCTTACCTTTTCACAGAGAGTATATAAATTCAACTAAATGAATATATATGGATATATAGATATGATTATATATATAATTATGGTAAATGATAAAATTATATGTCTAAGCAAAAACAGAAATAAGTTCAACATAAGACTTATGAATAATTAATATTAAAAACAAATTAGTTGTATAAATTGCCAAAATCACTAGTGAAAAAAAAATATGGCAAAAACACACGATCCACTTGATAGAAGAGAGGTAAAGAGAAAGCAAAATAATTTGACAAATAAGTGCAGACATAATTATTAATTATAAACATGTACATGTACAAAATAAACATGTATAGTATAACATTATATATACTCAATTAGGATTGTGGAATTTAACACCCAATGAAAAATAAACAATTACTGAAATTAACTGATAGGTCTCAAATACCTGAAACATACAGAACATTATTCTTTACACTATAGAATGGTATGTTATTACACAAAAGTGCTGTGTTTGCTATCAAGCCTGTGATAGAAGAAAAAGTTTTAAAAAGGCAATTTAGTGGATAAGACTGCTCTAGTGTACAATAGCAAAATTAGGAACTCTGAGCAAAGTATCAGTAAAGTTATTGAGGAGGATTTAGTCCATAGCATCAAACTCATTATAACAGGAACTCTATTATTTTATTGGCTTATAGGATATTATCATCAGTGATCATATAATTGTTCTCAAATATTTATCAATGATGTTGCATTGTGAAGCTCAAATAAAATGAAAGAAAATACAAATTTCTGTATAAATCATTGCTCTTAGATATAGAATAAAAGAAAAACCTTTTGACAGAAATTGCAAAGTGGTTGTATTGCTGTCATCTAGACCTTTGCTGACATGGCACAACTCACTCTTCAAGGTCACAACTGGTACTTTTTTATTCTATGAGCATTTCTTGATAAAAGAAAGCATTGTCCTGGTATCTCTACTTAGTCCTGTCTTTCCATAAAATATAATAGTAAATAATGACTGCACCATACCTCAGTAGGTTCTAAGAACATGATAGGGCAGAGAGGTCACTCCAAAGGGTAGTACTATGGACTGAATTGTGTTCCCCCAAGATCTTCATATGTTGAACCCCTCACCCTCAATGTGATGATATCTGGAAGTGGGGCCTTAAGAAGGTATTTGGTTGATGAGGTCATGAGGCTCTCATGATGAGATTAGTTATCTTTATAAAGAGAGACATAAGAGAACTTCTCTTCTCTCTCTCTTTCTCTCTCTTTCTTTCTTTCTTTCTTTCTTTTTCTCTCTTTCCCTCTCTCATCAAGGAAAGCTATATGAACACACAGTGAGATGGTGGCTGTCTCCAAGGCAGGGAGAGAAATCTCATCAGAACACAACCATTCTGGTACCCTGATCTCAGACTTCCAGCCTTTAGAGCAAAGGAAATAAATTTCTGTTGTTTAAGTCACCTTGTATATGATATTTTGTTATGGCATCTTGTGCTAACTAAGACAGATAGTATCACAAACCAGTCAAGGATGAACAAAATATTCTGGATTGAATCACTTTATTTATATAGGGATGAACTTAAATAGAAGTACACTCTTATATCAGATATTTTTTATAACTCATCAGGTATCAGCAAAAGCCCCAATATGATAAGGGCAGATAATATCAGTACAGGTCTTTATGCTAAGCTCTTTGGTAAACTTCTGGATTGCTCTAATTAAGTGGAATGGTGTAGATCCCATGTCATGTATCAGAACTTCATAAATTGTTCTTGACCAAATTCCCAGTAGATCCTTTCACCGAGGTTTCTGTACGAGACACTAGAAATGGCTCACTTAACCTATACAAACCCTCAGTAAAAATATACTTCCAAGAAGCTGTTACCAACATTCTTTCTTTTTCTAATTTTCACACAGATGTAGAAGAGACAAAGTCCCAGAGGTGCTGCAAGTCCATTAATTCTGCTTCTGTGGTCAACTGAATAGAATGGGATCTTCCTGACAGAGGGTACCTTCTATAACACCCAGTCCTTAGTCATCCTGCTGTCCTCACCCTTTGAAATAAACTCCTAAACCTGGATGCCAATGACTAAGAAATATGTCTTGTTTACTTGAATCTTTGTTATCCTTCTTATCCTTATTTCCATCTCTTTCACTTTTCCCTGATTCTATATTTAATAAACCTCTTGTAGTATTTCTCCACTTTCTTACCCATGATCTGTCTATATATATTTTCCTTTTTTCCAACCCATTTTAACTAACCTAGTTTTTTGGCTTAAATTTCCTTTCTTTCTCTTCATCCACAAATTTCAACGTGTCCTGTGCTATTAGAAAAAAAATGTAAGTGGTTGCATCCCATTCTTACTATAAATGACCTACTTCTTTTTCCATCATTCCAAGAATGCCCACTTCGGTCCTCTAGCTGCCATGATCCACAAAGCTCCAAATGTTTCTTGGTCTTTGACTAAAAAAGATGACCTGCCCTACCTAGCTAGAGTGAGATTAAAGAACAGGAATAGAGCAGGATGAATAACAATTTGAGGCCAAAAAGGGGAATGAAGTAAAAAAGAAGGGGAATATGCCCTTCATCGTGGAGATGGTGTCTACTAGGGTACCAGAGAAGACTTGACAGGTAGGTAGGTGCTGGTCCATTCCCATTGCCACTGTGCTAAAGCCCATATCCCTTCTGTTTCCAATTAAAGATGTGTGACTTGAGAATATTCTTGATAGAAATAATAATTTGGTGTAAAAACGTTTCTTAAATATGTTCACTTTACCTTCAACAACTTAGTTGCAATAACATGAATGAAAATATAGCTCAGAATACCCATAGTCTCTTGGTCTGGGATTTACTATAAAAGGAAGGAAAAAAATAGACTTTTAAAGCTCTTATTCTTGCCAAAACTCAAAAGCTTCATGCTTTAAAATCCAGAATCTCCTGAAAGACTGTATAAAAGTTGTTGCTTGTCAATAAGTGATACTGAAACACTGACTGTTACTCTAGACAATAGAGACTCCCAGATTCTGAGGTATAACCTTGGTCATTTGTGTGACTAACAAAAATGTTGGACTAATAATTACATTTCACAGTGGCTTAGTTTTTCCAACAACAAGAAGTTGTTAATCTAGCATAGTGAAGCAGTATGTACAATGATTGGACCAAATGCCGCCAACATTCCAATCTCAGTTCTGACCTCTTCATTTATTTGCTATGTGACTTTGGGCAAGTTACTTATCTCGGCCTTAGTTTCCTTTTTAAAAAATAACAGTTGTAAGTGCTTCTTAGAATTTTTAGAGAATTTAAGGAGTTAATACATAAATACAACTTAGAGTGGTTCCTGATACATAAGAAGCACTCAGTAATTTAGCTACTCTTAAGAACATCTCAGTCACCTCCTTTTCACTCTACAGAGTGAGTTCCCTAGGCATCATTAGGTAATACTGCTCAGTTACTGGAAGGTAAAAATTCTTCCATACTCACATTAAAGATGTTAGTACCTGTACAGAAGTCAAACAACATAAACACAAACACAGATTTGTGACCCTGAAGACAGAGAAATCTGGAATCAGAAATTCTGGTGTTTTATTTTGACCTAAAAAAAAAATGCCCATTCATTAAACATTTTTATTCCTTAATTTCAGCATTTATAAAATGTAAACATAGAGTCTGGCCAAGCTGAGAAAATATGCAGCATGAGCTTTAAATTATGAACATGGGTCATTTATACATAGATTCTTATATTCTTTAAAATTAAAATCATAGTAGCTTATTTAATCCTTACATAATGACATGTTGGTGGTAGTTATGCTCCTAGGAAGTTATGCATAAATAATACATTAATCTGTAAACATTGCTTTTATAATATTGTATTACAATTTAGCTTTTTGTTAATACGTGGAGACACTGCATGGATTTAAGATGGCAGACATTTGAAACCATTCTCGACTACCTACCAACTAGCATGAGCTCAAGCAACTTACTTAACCTTTCTGTCTACTTCAATTCCCTCATTGCAAAATGGAGAAATGGCTAAATCTCCTCATTGTATTGTGGTAAGAACTTAATTATATAATATACATAAAATACCGAGAATATAGTGGCAGCATCATAGTAAACACCCCAAAATTGTCATCTTGAAATTGAAATATATTTATTTCTCATTTGTTACTTTTTCATTCTTTTTTTTTTTAAATTTATTTAGTCACATAATTTACCAAAAAAAAAGGGGGGGTTGGTTAAGTCACAGTGGTTTGGTAACTTACTTGAAAATAAAAGTGACCTCTTTTGGTCATCTCCATGGTCCATGACTGCCTCTCCCTGGGATCCATTTAGGTTCTGTCCATCCTGTTTTCTCCAAAGAGATTCATTGAGTGTATGCTCTGGGCTCAGTGTTGCAGGATCAAGTATTTGAAGACAGGAGAGCTCAAGATAGCAGATTCTTAAGATCCCTGAACTTTGAGTCTATTGATTTCCTTCCACAGATTGTCTACAAATTTAAACATGTTAAGACAGAAGGAAAATTCCAGAGATCTGAGATGAAAAAAGAATAGAGAATATAGGAAAAATAGGCTTAGAATTAAGGCAGCATTACTTAATGCTAAAGTTAAAAAAAAGGAAAAGAATAATAAGAAAAAGAAAAAGACTTACCCGCCCTGGCATGTTTTGGGTACTTCTGATCAACCAGGCTCCAAGCGTTCTTAGACTAAGCAAATTCAGATTTATGGCTGGATGCTGGAGAGTATGTGTTATTCTTCCCTTATTCTGGTTCCTTGGTCAGTTTTCAGTCATCAGTTGACTCAATACATTATTTGTAACACCTTCCCTGGGCTAAGCTTTCATTGTATTAGACATCGGGACCAGGAAAATAGAGAAGTGGTTATCAAGATGAAAAAAGACATGATTCTTGACCTCAAAGAGTTTGTAGTCTGGTGGAAAAAAACTGAAAAAGGCCCAGAAACATTAAAATAGAGCCCTGAGTTCACGAATATAAGTACTAGGGGCTCACAGAAGGAGTGATGAGTTCTGCTGGGGAGTCAGGAACATTTTCACAGAGGATTTAACACTTCAGTAAGTTCCTAAGGAAAGCAAGTTACTCCCCAGCCTGAAATAAATTGTGTTTTCTAGAGCATGAGGCAGGCAGAAGCATGTGTTTAGGAAGTAGTTATTCACTGTGGCTGCAGTAGAGGGAGTATGGGTGGAGGCAGACATGTAGAGGAAGAGGTGGGGTAGTTGAGAAATCATGTGCCCAAATAGGTTTAATATGTCCCTTTCATCTTCTCCTCCCCCGCGCTCCCCACCCCCCCAGGCCAGCCTCCCTAATATGACTAAATGAGTGATGCTTGAAAGTTTCTGTTTCTGGTTCTGGGGAAGGCAGTGAATCCATTCAACTCTTAGAAAAATGGCCCTGAGTGACCTGAACATCTGGAAGGGCCATTTTCAGTCTTAAAGCTGGGACAGTTGAGTGGCTAGTAGTGTCAGCAAGTGACTCAGCTGGACTGCGTCTGTTGTTAGATTTTATCATGTCACAGCCAATAGTATCAGTAAAACATACAGCATTACTTAGAAATTATTGTCAGATGGAATTTCTGTAGTTGCTTTGTTGAAAATATCCATGTATGGTGCATTGGTATAGATAGCCAGCCCTCTGTGTGTGTGTGTGCGCGTGTGTGTGTGTGTGCATGTGTGTATACACATGCATGTGTGTGTATGCATGTTGTATATGTTAGTGTTCACAGCCTGTAGTCCCCAGAAGTCCTAAAGAACAAGCATGCCCTTTTAATATTCTTATTTCTTCACATATCTGTATATTCAGGATAAGGGTACAATAGGGGCTTTTATGCCCATGGAAGTGTCATAACAAGGATGAAGGGACCAGGAGATGCTGACAGTCTAACGAGACATGACCAGTTGTTTCTTCTCTGGTGACAAAAATGTGGCAAGGGCTCTGCTTTTCACTAGCCAGTCCTCTTCTCAGTCCAGGCCTTTAGGTATGGTTGAAACAAATACGCCTTTCTCTTATGTGTTCTAGTCTAGATTGTGCAAAATCCCTCAATCTGGCAGAAAAGGGCAATTCAACCCAGAGAATTCTTTGCCCATGTTTTCCTGGGACTCTCCCCAGTAATACTTCCTGGAAATTCTGCCTGCCAAGGCTATATGAGAACACTGAATAGCTTAGCAGAGAAGGAAACTGATATGAAAAGTGAACAGGGGGTTGCCAAAAGAGGTCTCTCTTGAATATAAGCATAAAAACATAAAAAGTCTTAATTGACTAACCGGTTTCCTAACATATTAGGAAATAACTCAATATCTGGCTACCCGAAATCGTATGAAAAAAAGAGAAAAAAAATTAACACCTTAATTTGTACAATATGAGGTGTGTATTAAATCTACTGGTGATGCACCACAAAATAAACTTCCCATATTTCAATTTCAATATGATTTGCTCTTAAGGTACCAGAAACTAAACCCGAATATACTTTCCGTTGGCAGCGAATAAAAAGTTCTTACAGAATCTCAGTCTAATAGTTCAGCACCAGCAGCACCAATTTTGTGCAGTTCTCCTGAAAGCTTTCGGCAGTAAATCTCTAAAAATGTCCACTTAAGCAGTAGAGGTCATAAATACTTTGCAAGAGCAATAAAATAGAACAGAATTTTGGAAGTTATAATTTTAGTGAATATAACTGCACTATAAAAGAAAGGCCTCTGAGACCCAGAATAAATGCAAAACTCTGTCTAAGTGAACTGCAGTGCTGACCCATCTGCAAGCGGTAAATTATCCCCAGTCCCAGGTGTGGTGCATTATCCTAAGGGTGTCCAGTGATTAAAGGTAAGAACGTGGCTAAAATCCAAGGGAGCACTGAACATTAATGACGGCTGGAAATTGTCGACAATTTCTCTGGAAGTTTGATTTGGTCTTATTTGCTCACAGCCAGATCCAAAGTTCAGTGGAGAGCCTATGGTCAGTACAGATACTCCCGTGTAAGAAGCCCAGAGGGTAAGAAGATATTGGCTCTTCATTTACCCCAGAAGGAGTTCTCACAGATGAAAGTAGGTCCATAATCCTATTACCTATAACCTCTTTAACTTGCGACAAAGACCAGACACTCACTGGGACCATTGTCTTAAAATTCAAATATTGCAAAGCAACATTAAAAATTTCATTACGTTTGTTCTCTATCACTTATTCTCATTAGTACACATTTGCAATGCATGTTCTTTTAACATATTAAATCTGCATTAGGGTCTTAGAAACTCCCAAAGCGTCAAGGATATGTTTAATTGATTTCCTAAGCTCTTCCCCTATCACACACACAAAGGACACTGTGCATTGCTGAATGCAAGTGACTATTTCATGATTACGTTCATAATTTTTTATAATGTTTGGGTACAAAAAGCCACCATTTTTTATACTTTTCCACCAAGTTCTTGAATTGCCCCCATGCCCCAATCTAGTTTTGACCAGTACAGTCTAGAAAACTGAGGAGTACAATATTGAATGAAGGTGGCAAGGATAAGAAAGTTACATATGAAGAGCAGATGAAGACAATTTTCATGCAAGGAAACCCAAGCTTCCAATTTTTCATGAACATTTGATTGTGGCCTATTAAAATGCCAAATCACTTTGCAATATTGTGCTATGTCTTCACAGCTTAAAATAGTCACTGTGAAATAGTCATCCCACCCCATTTTCCCATCTGAAAATAGTAACACATTGTACCTTTTGCTGTTGCTTCTAATTTTTGGGCTTTTATGATTGTGTAACTGAAATGTCATCCTCCTGCATCTAAGGGTCACCTTCCAGTTTATTTGGAAAATAAAAGAACAAGAGGGTTTGTCCCATGTCAACTCCTGAGTCATCCGCTTGGCCCTGTTGTCTCTATCACGCGCTCCCCTCGGCTCGGCTTTCTGCATCGCCTTTGCTCACTGCTCTTTTCACTGCCGTTTACCACCTGAAACTTGGGTCTTCCTTGGTGGTATGGTGCTGATTCCAGAGGGCCACACTTTCCATCACTCATCTGTCACTTTCCTCCCATTAATACCTCACCACAAAGTTTATGGCTGTTAGAGATTTTGCTGCAGGTTTGGGGACTGTTCCAAGTAAAACTCTCTAGTTCTCTCTCTCTCTCAAAAAAATTGCCTGATACCTATGTGGGTTAGTTTTACCCATGGCTTTTTCTTAATCTGGGCATTCCAGGGCTGTAATAATCACCCCACAGGGCATTTTCCAAATCCTAACATAGGGAGTACAAAGTAAGACCATGACAATAATAAGTGGGAGCTGCATTTGCAGGGAGGAGGGGCCACAGAAAATAGTGTATGGTGACTTCTGCAGTCTGGTGACCATTCAGCCCTTGCAGCCGGTATGAAGCGAAACCAGCACAGGTTGTTGGGCGGACCTGTGTTGTTTCTGCATACCTGGTATCACTCTCCTTAATCTTATAATAGTGTCTTGACTTTCCTTGGGGATCAACCTCCACCCACTTTCATTCCAAGTGGTTTAGGTGGGGCTAGCCCAACCCCTGGAATCAGAGGTGAGCTCATGACCCAGATCAGGACAACTGGTATTGTGGTCTGGCCATGGTGATTGATTAATCCCTCTTTGCTCTAATCAAAGTAATCCTAGGAATTTTTCTGCAGCAACTCAGAAAGATATTTTGGTTTTGGGAGTTTTTTCTAAGAGTGCTAGCAGAGAGGATGAAGTAAGTCTGAGCTTCCGTCAGGCACCATAAAATCACAAAAATAAGGCCAATCAAGGGGAAAGCAGTGCAGAGATATAAAGATAGATTGGCTCTAATGATGGTAGTGCTGGAATTTTCAGTATGGAAACCAAGATTTTTGTTTTAACCTAAGCCAATTTGAGTTGATTTCCTGTCACAATCCAAAGGTTCTTGAATAATATATTCTTGAATTTTTCCTATGGCACCAGGTCTCCCATGGATACCAGAATAAACACACATACACACATTTATCCCTCCCAAGGATAAACAATAATTTTAAAAATATGGCAGTCTAAATCCACACTTAAAGAGAGAAGCATTTTTGGGGGGGGGCAAATATAGTAAAATCTATACAGAAAACTTTGTAAACAATAACTATAGTGTTTTATATTATTATGTACAAAGTTTTAGTTTCCATCTCTTATTTCTAGACAATAATCCTAAATTTTAGTGAATCAAAAGAAAACAGCTCTATTAGATTTCCATGACAAATGACAAAACTACATATTTCATTAGTTATATAAACATTTGGAACTGAGATTAAAATATTTGAAATTCAAAGTCAATTTAATAGTCAGGCATTCCCACCCACCCCCCATCTCACTATGTGTCTCTATCAGCAGTAGTTCCTGGTATAGAATTTATTTCCCTGATCCAAGTCTTCAGATAAAGGAATGAGAGAGAGGTTGGCAGGAGCCTGGTTCGTCCAGTCACATCTTTAATTCAGGCAACTTTAACCAATGATTATAAGGAACACAAAAGAGTAGCCTGGGTGGCTCAGTTGGTTAAGCATCTGCCTTTTGCTCAGATCATGATCTCAGGGTCCTGGGATTGAGCCCCATATCAGGCTCTCCCCTCAGCAGCGAGTCTACTTCTCTCTCTGCCTCTGTGATCTCTCTCCTTCTCTTATTGCCTTTGCTCTCTCTCAAATAAATAAATAAAATCTTGTAAAAAAAAATAAAGAACACAAAAACCTATGTACATTTCTCCAAATTCATTTATGACCTTTCTTAAACACATATATTCATCTCCTTTTCTGAGGGAAGAGTGGTTTAAATTAGAAACAAACCAATGGAGGGGATGCCTGGTTGGCTTAGCCGGTTAAGCATCCCACTCTTGATATCGTTCGGGTCATGATCCTGGGTGGTGAGGTTGAGTCCCTTTGCTGAGCTCCACGTTCAGTGGGGAGTCTGCTTCTCTTCCTCTCCCTTTGCACCTTCCCCTACTCTCTCTCTCTCAAATAAATAAATAAATCCTTAAAAAATAAAAGAAATAAACCAATGGAGGAAGGAAAAGTTGAGAGATCACTATACTACTCCAGAACAGATGGTATTAGGAAATCTTTATCATTGAATTAAAGAGATAATTATGCTAAATTTAAAGAAAGATTTCCAAACTTTCTTACTTTATGTGGAAAATACAGAGTTTGAATACTCATAATTCTATTAATATTTTGCTGTTGTGGTGTACTTGTGTGTGTGTGTGTGTGTGTGTGTGTGTCCGTGCGTGCGCGCGCATGTGCCTGGTGAAGGCAGAAGAGGAAAGGCAAGAACCACTGTATTATCTTGCTATCTCCCTTGAAGGAGAATGAAATTGGGGAACAAGAAATGGAATCCCAGTATGGGTATCAGAAAAAATTATTTCCATTCCAAAAGACTCCAGTCTATGTTTCACATTTATATAATACCAAATAACGTGGACTTCTTTTCATGGTCAATGAGGATTAAATGCATTACCTACCTCCAGGAACCTGGCAGCAATATGGAAATTTGCTCAGCTAATCAATAGTTGGCTCTCCGTCCAGTATGCATTCTGATTCAACATATCTATTTAGTTTAGTTGGGTTTTTTTTAATTAAAAAAAAAGTTTATTATTTTTTGTTTATAAAAGGAAATATATCAAAGTATTGAGGTATCAGGAACAGTGAATTTGTGTCTTCTTAAATACCCTTTCTGCTTTCTGGCACCCCATTTCATTAATTCTTTTAGCCAATCTAAAATAGATACAAGGCTTTTAATTTAATCAGAGTAAAATACAAAGTTATTTACTTACCTTAGGCTTTTTTAACAGCCTGGATCTTAATTTCCAGAAGATTGTTGACTTTAGTGTAATCTGTTGTACTAACCATTCTTTGGGATAAAAACCCTTCCCCTTCCTGGGTAAGCAAGTCTGTTCCTGTCCCATGAGTTGTTACCTGTTTGGTTTGACTACTCACTATTTGTTCTTTTCCTAGGCTTCCCCACTTATAATAGGCCCATCACTGGCTCTGCTTTACCTCCCAGAGCAAAATTCAAAGTCTAGCATAGTATATGAGAACCTCCATCATCTTGAATTCTACTTCTATTAGATTGAACCATCTATATTTCTCACTGACTCAGACTTCCATCTCCCTGGTTTTAAATGCTGAGGAAATTCTTTATTTATATAAAATCATACACAAATAAGTGATCATTTTAACTGTTTAATGGTTGTTACCTAATAACATGGTTTTTTTTTATTTTTCCTGCTAATGCATGGGATTTTGCTAATAGTTTTCCTATGTTATGCAAGCTTGTTTTTTAGACCACAAGGTCACAGCAGATAATTATTCCAATGTGATATATTGTTTTAAAATCTTATAGTTTTCATTAAAATATTCATAGAGAAAGTTGAATTATATAATTTTTTGACCTCTTTGACTTTTGGTACTAAAGCTAAATATATTTCTTAATGTGAAAGGGATAGTAACATATTTCACTTTTCTATTTTTTCAAGCTCATGTAATATAAGGAACATTTATTCCATTACAGGTTTTGGAGAAAAGTCTCTAGGAAATCAAGTTGAGATAATAATTTTAGAGATAACTCAATTTCTTGTTAATGCATCAGTTTGGTAATTTTATATTCTTTTTTTTAAGATTATATTTTTTATTTGAGAGAGAGAGAACAAGCAGTGGGAGGGACAGAGGAAGAGGGAGAAGTGACTCCTGTGTGGAGCCTGATGCAGGGCTTGATCCTAGGACCCTGAGATCATGTTGAGCCGAAAGCAGATGCTCAACTGATTGAGCCACCCACACACCCTGGTAATTTGGCATTCTTTAAAGGATCTGTTCTATCTATAAAACTGTCATATGTGTTAGTGTATTGTTTTTTAATAAGAAGAATAGCCTTTGCCTTTCCTTAATGACTGGTTGGCACACCCATCTAATATGGTATAGTGTTTAAGAACACAGACTCCCCAAACCAGACCTCTTCCAATTATTATGGTCAGTTAGTTAAGTATTAAACCTTGTTAAAGTATTAAATCTTAAAATGCAGACAATGATGATAAGAGTACTTTTATTGCAAAGTTGCTGTGAAGATTAAATGAGCTAGTATATTGAAAGCACTTAAAAATGCTTTGTGTGTAGAAAGTATTAGTGATTCCTTTATTCACTGTTGTTTAAAAAGCACCTCAAACTTAAGAGGTCCAACGCAGAATTCTGATCTGCTCCTGACCCCCCCCAAATCTGCTCCTTCTTCTATAATCCCCTTCTAAGTAAAAAAATTATGACATTTTCAGAGTTACTCAGTCCAAAAATCTACTAGCTATCATTGATTCCTCTCTTTCCATCATCTCTCACATCTAATTCTTTAACACATTTTATCATCCGTCAATTTAAATATCTTCTAAATTGGAGAGCTTCTCTCTACTATTATTGCTGTCCAAGTTCACAGCCCTACCTCCTTGACTACTGCCATGGACTCTTAGATGATGTCTCTGGCCTTACTCATTTTCCACTTCATTCTGTTTTCTGCACAGCAGTCAGTGTCTCTCCCTTAAAAGACAAATCAGATCAAATTATCTCCCTGCTAAAAATTGCTTGAGTCTTCCAATAAAAATTAGAATAAAATCCAAATTATATATTCTGACCTTAAAAGGCTGGATACACTGGACCCTGTTTCATCCCAACCTCATTCCCTGGCACAGGGTCTTCTTACCAGTGTGTCTCTTCAAAACATGCTAAACTGTTTTTTATTGTGGAAGTGTTAAGATGTGGAGGAGAGGTATTCAATTATTCTATGACTAGGTCTCAGTCATAGAATATGACTTTGAACTTCACCTGTGCTTCTCATTTTTCTTTTCTCTCTTTAGATAGGACAGGATAGCTGGAGGGAGCTGTAGTTGTGTGTGTCCCTTTCCCAACATGGAAGATTGGAGGGAGCTGAATTGGGTATTTTCCTTTTCCCATGTAGAAGGCTATTGCTGACTAGAGTTGGGTATTTTTCTTCCCCCCAGACAGGTCAGGCTCTGACAAAACCCTGCAGATTAGGTTGTGTTAAAATAGTTTCTCTGACAGTCACTGTGGGGATCTGGTGTTGCTCCTGGAGGTAAAATTTACAAAAGCGTAGGAGCTCTCTGATGACTGGATACTCCTGATTTTTTAACTCACAGACTCATCTACACAACCTCCAGCAATTTGTCAATTGCATTTTAATTTTTCCTATCCTGGCACGTGTTCCTGGGGAGATTTTGCTCTGGCAAATTGATAGTCTCTGTATCCTCCATCTGCCTCTTCAATTTTGGAAGCAGCAATTTGCCCTATGATCTCATTTCTTGGACAGCTCTGCGTCATTGGTTTTTCAGTTTGTTCAGGTTTTGACTTAGGCTGAGTGGCAACTTCTGTGCCTCTTACATGCTGGACTAGAAACTGGAAACCCTCTTCACCGGATGTGTGTAGAAGAGCTTTTTCAAATTTGAATTCCTTTTAAGTTCTTTGTACAACTTATAAAGTGAGAGAAAGAGTTGCAATAGAAAAATGTTATTAATCATTGAAAAAAACAAAAGCATTAAAGGATTGG
Source organism: Lontra canadensis (assembly GCF_010015895.1). Classification (NCBI taxonomy): domain Eukaryota; kingdom Metazoa; phylum Chordata; class Mammalia; order Carnivora; family Mustelidae; genus Lontra; species Lontra canadensis. Next base: position 21,293,530 of record NW_022631017.1, read on the forward strand.
ACTGAGTTATTATTTAACCCCAGCTGTAGAAATATTGGGCACACAGAGGATCTTCTAAAGGAGATTTAAATTCATATATTTGAACAGAGGACTTGCAAAATATTACAATGATATTTACATAGAACTTATCACTAGTTTGAGAGATTTATTGAACATAAAATCAGGCTATTTGTAATCCCAGTAATAGAATAAAGAAACCTGGATGTAGGAAAATTTAGTAACCATCCAAGGTCACCCTCTGATCATCTGTTGTATACTATAATAAATCTGAACATCTGAACATTAATATTCTTGTTTCTTCCATGAAAATTGATTCAGAAATATATCTCTCTTAATTGCTTCCCCACAGGATTTATCTCCTAGTGATAGATACAAGAAGAATTAGGATACATGGAGGCAACATTTAAGTATCTCACACCTCAGGCATGTTTCTCACCTATTTCATAAACACACCACCATTGGAAAACCCCCCAGCTACCAGATTCATCAACATATTCCTTCAGAGGATGCAAGGAAAGGTGTGGAATATAAACCTAAGTTCTATAATTAAGGGCAAATTACTTAATTATTTCACAAAATGAATTTGAATGAATAAACATATATATTTATTTATATTAATAACCATGTCTAAAATATCACATTAAGAGAGTTCCTAAATGAGGGCAAAGATCCAGTGCATTTTGAGAGGCTGGTAGGTTTCCTATAGAGTTCTAAAGGAGAAACAGCGTCCATAAGTAACATCTATCAATGATGATTAGCAACAACGACGATAAGGTTGAGCCTCCTTTGGATCATTTGGCTGGTAAAGGTTTTATTTAATTCAGTCTTTATCATGATAATGGCGTCAGTTCACAACACAGGGCAGAGAAGAGATCTTGGAAAGAAGCCTTTTGCCTTTTGCCAGAATAATAAAGTTAACACTGGGACAGGTATGATTTCTTACTCTAAAGGGCTTGTTTTACACATAATTAGACATTCTCTGATAATTATTGGAGATATTGATAGCGAAATATTGACAGTGAAGATGATGTGGAGAATATGCAAAGATATTTGCATAGATAGTATAATGGATAGTATAGTGGAATAGTATAGTATAGTGGAAAGATAGTATAGTGGAAAGTATAGTAGAAAGATAGTATAGTATATACTAGATGGTATAGTGGAAAGATAACTCAATAGCTCAAAATCTGTAGTTTAATATAACAATATCTGACTTTAAGAGGACAAACATAATTTTATACTATTTTAAAGCACTCACTCTCCTTATTGTAAGTGCATTTCATCAATGTCTGTCTCCCTCCATGGGCCTTTCTTGGCCCATGGATCAAGGCTTTTTTATCTTTCATCCCTCAGTTTCCAATGTAAGTTGTTTGTCCTCAAATCTGTAACCACAAAAATGTACTAAATGAGTAAACGAAAGAATACCTGCATCTGTAAGTCAAAGAAGTATTTTTTTCTCCTTTCTCTGGTGAAAGGTAGTTAGCATTTCTGAAGGTTTTGGAAATTTTTACTGTTTTATCTAATATAGGGAAGAGTTGCCACCATTACTTAGAAACATCAAGTAGTTGATAAAACAAAATACAACTACTTAAAATTATTTTAGATGATTAAGATATGATAGGAATAAAGCATTGGTATTATAGAAAAAGGAACAAAATGTTGAGACTTGATATTGAAGTCGCTTTTTTTCCCTAAGCACAGTTACACAAATCCATGAATTTACCATTGCTTTCTACTCTCAAGGAAATACAAATTAGTTAAGGATAATAAAATCAACATTCAGCTTCATGTTTGTGGGTTGAGTTGCTACATGGAATCAGAATGTATTTTTTGTGGCATAATATTTTTATAGTGAAGCAGCCAAAATACCACAAATGCATAGCACAAGTTGCAAGTATCCTGGCGCTTCCAGGCATTTCTGTGGTTTGGTGTTAATGAATGTAGGTGAGATATAGGTTGCAGTTAGGATCAAATTACAACAAACACGGAGTTTTCCAAAAATTAGGAGTTGGTAAAATGGCTTCCCTATTACCTTGGGAGAGGATGCCTGTCCATCAACAAGCTGACTTTAGAGCAAGTTCTCACAACTGGATCTTTTGAGCCCAGTCAAAATAAAAGCAATTACGAAAGACCTTTCCCTCACATTTCCACAATAGCCTTGTGTAGCAAGCACTAATATACAGTGGGACTTGCTTTTCCTCTTCCTTCTTGTTTCTTAATTGGGTATTTTTGCCTGTTATTGAATTTAAAAGAATTGGGTGATTCCCTTAATTTCAGAAATGATCAAAAAGTACTAAGACCAGGGTGTATATGTTAGGCCACCTAATAATCACACTTATCACTTATGTGATTTCCTAATGTACAGGACATCATTTATAAGCCTGCAATTTGTCCGTGGGTTATTTTTCTTTGTATTTTTTCCATCAGTTTCTCCCTAACTGGTTACATCAGATAATGACATAACGTAGCTTGGCACCTACAATATGCACAGTATCTTGTGGTTATTAATAAGACATCTAAACATAAGATACTTCTTAAGATTAAAGAAAAATAGGGCCTCTGATTTTTTTTTATATTTTCATATGATTTTGATTTGTTTTTCTGGTATACTGAATGTGAAGTATATTCTATAGTTCTCCAGTGTTGTTACTATAGCTGAACACTAGATTTTCAGCTATTCTTTGTGACTGATAGTATAATATGGAATTTGTGTTTTGAAATAATGTGGCTTTTTCTGAAGTTGATATGTTTTAACATTCACCATTTCTCATATGGGTCAATTTCTCAGTATTCTGAGAATATTTCTTGATAATAAGCCTTTATGTGGATTTTGACATAGCAACTAAGACTCTCATTTCATTTCAAACAATAAGCCAAACATTATGGGGATCATAAAAAGTTAAACTATGCTATACTTAGTTCTACTTTATATGAAAAAACATTTTAAAATGGTGCTGAAAATGATACTAAAACTTTTAGATTATTCTCACAGAATGAAGCCCTCAACACATCATCAATCATTTTCTTTTGTTTCCGTCTCTATGATGTCCCTTTATACCACTTTCAAGGAACTCCCTGTGGATATTTTGACCTTAAGACAACTGCCACCATTCTTATAGCTATACAAAAAGACATTTATTACAGTCAGATCAATGCAAAACTGATGCAGTTAAGCCATTTTCTAATTAGCTCCCTTTCCAATTAATCTCTGATGAATGCTTTCCACTAATTCAAAGGTTCCAACCAACTGATGTTTTGTTCTTTTGTTTTTATTTTGACAAGGACAAACTGAATTTCTCATTGCCCAGGAATATACTCGCAACCATTACAATTATTTATATTTGCACTGTTAAATATTTCAGCCCTCTAGAACATTTAGTAATAAAGGACCTCTCATGTTGGAAACAGTAGAAAGACAGTTACCACATAGTCTCATTTCAGCTTTTGTATTGAATACTTCCATTAACAATGTAGAAAACGGTATAAGTTGATTGTAATCAAATTGAATATGTGAATCAAATGAGACAGGATAGATATTGGGCAATGAAACAGCTTTCTAACTTCCACACCACTATGAAGTCTGATGGACTCTTAAGGATTCATTGCCTCCTGATATTGGAACCAAGGACTTGAGTCTTGAAGTTAGGAAAGAGTCTGGGTAGCTCAGACATAGTTTTGACAATGCCAAAACAAGCTTGGGAAGGGAAACAGTTTAACCAAGGATTTGGCAGCATAAAAACCCAACAAATATGTTAATTGATGTTTGTTTTAATATTGAATATAGTCAAATCCTTTTTATGTAAAACCACCCCATTAAAGAAGACACCCTCTGAAGGAGAACAGTTGAGCAACAGAGGTCAAAATGTCAACTGAGCCATTCTTTGTTAGAAGTCACAAAAAGAGGCTGAAACTTTTTGATGAGGGTTCAAAATGAGATGGAAGGGAGAAGTGTATAAGAACTATGCTTTCCTTTAGATTGTATATATCAGCACTAGTTACAATTTGTAGGATAAGAAAAATTTTCCTCACCAAGTTTTGGTGCTCAAAGGCTATAAAACGTAAATGTATTAGCCAAACATCTGCAAAAGGCCTTTAAAATATTCAAATATTAACATTTTATTTTCACAATGAAGATCCATATAGTTGTGAAATGTTATGCACTGAGATGCAAAATTTTGGTTTTGGGAATTTGTCTGCATTGAAATGGAGTTTAAATAAACCTTGTTTTTCTCTTAAAACATACTCTGGGTTATAATTACCAACATGTTGTGAGATATATAAATTCAGTTGATAAAACCATGGCAGGTATAGGCACCCTGCTAATTCCTAAACACACCCATTACATTGAAAACAAACAACAAATACACTATGTTTGATACATGACTGGCTATAGCTTATTCTATTGTTAAGTTCTACTAACAAGGTCTCCTGATAAAACAAGTTGAAAGTTATATATCAGAAAACACGTAGCAAGGCTAATAGCACTTTCATTTAACCAGGAATGAGGTAGAGCATAATTATGATGATAATAATAATAACCATGTTTGGAGAACCCACTGAATATCTACTCACAATATGGCAATTTGGATATTTTCTTCTATTTAATTATTAAACCAATCTTAAGGCCAGTATTATCATCCCCATCTTATAGATAAGGAAGCATGTTAAGTAGCCTGTCCAAAAATAATCACACAATTAATGTGAAGCCGAAACCCAGATCCAGATCTGACTGTACTAAAAGCCTATGGACTTTTTGCTCAGCAATCCTGCCTAAAAAAATAAAAATAAAGTGAAACACCAGGGCTAAAGAGAGAATATGATATCTCTGGCCAAGCCCATGTTGTGATTTCATGCTTTGAGGTCATATTCCCCCATTCCCATCCCACTCCAAACACAGCAGTTACAAAAAAGCAATTTCAGGGAAAACAATTAAATAATAGAACCAAATTAAAGAAAATTCAGACAGAGATCTCTGTGGACCTGAAGTGGAAGAAAAACCACCAAGGACTAGTGAGCATGTTGTTTGTACAAGTAAGTGTGGATAGGTTAGGTATGATGGTCATTTGTTTGTGCTCAAATCTATCCCCTGCCTTTCTTCTGTCTATATTGCAGGTAGCCACATTTCCCAAGCTCTCTTGACAGCTGGCTTTGGCTAGGTTGGCCAATAAGAAGCAATAACAAGAAACTGGAGAATAGGAAAAAAGGAAAAGTTAGGGTATCTGGCCTCCTATCTCTGCCTCACTGGCATCTGGCAGTGACTGTCTCTCTAGCGGTTCATGGTCTTGCCAGACCCATTCCTTCCATGGTCCCAGCTCCCCCCTCCCATCCCAGGCTGCTTCTGGTTTCTGTCCAGTGGCACTAGTAGCTAGTCTCTGATAACAACAGCTACAGTGATATAAGAAATGGTGCTGGAGTAGATGTCCCAGGATGGAGGAGGGACTCAGAGGAGGAAACTGTAAGCAAGAAATGGATAAGCACAGAGAGAGGAACAGACAGAGAGAGGGGGAAGGAGAGAGAAACAACCTTACCAGATTAGAATCAAAACTAAAATTTCAAGCTAATTAGAACTAAATAACCCTAAGAAAGGCTGCTTGAAATTTCAGGATGATAACACATGTAGATAAAATGGGGGAGAAAACAGAACAATCTCAAAAAACCTATTATAAATTTATAAAATTAAGATCATTAAAGAGATAAATAACAAATAAGATCAATTAAAAAGAAAATTATAGGAAAAGAATAAGATCTTGAGACTAGAACTGATGGTTATGAAAAATAATAATTGGTATAAATAATAGATGTCATATACCTCATCCCCCCAAATCTTAAAATATCAGACTTATCAAATACATATTATAAAAAAATGTAATGACTATGTTTTATGCCACTCCACTGGGTAAATCCAAACAAATTCAGCATACTATCATTTTCTCCTTGTGATATTACCATACAACAAGTCTATTTATTAGGATACTGAAAGCAACCAAGTCATATTGGTGGGCTGTTATTTAACCAAACCAAATATGGTGTGAGTACATTTTTCAGATTTTAAAGGCAATGGGTGACATATCGTGGCTTTTGCTTTGAAACATGTGCAACTAGAAATCAACTCAACTATGTTTTAAGTTGCTAACCTTTGAGAATTTACAGTTTATTTATTCATATACTGTAGAGGATGATCGATTGATCAATCTATCTATCTACTTATTTATTGATGCCTAAAGGCAGTCCTGGAACTTCTAATAATACTTCTGTGACCAGCATCTGTTCCCAGAGCCTTAACTATCTATTTACACAAGAGTCCTGGTTTGCATCCTCAATTTTTACAATAAATGTATCAGCTCTATCATTGACTTCACTTTCATAAATAAATTGCATTCTATGGATCAACAGTACAGAGTAACTGGATTGCAAGCCCGTGTCAGAGAATAAACATTCAACTATTTCTTGTCCTCTATTTATCAAAAACTCTGTTGAGATAAAACATATTTATGAAAGGAAACATCAAAGAGAAATAATTCTCTAGTCTAATTGGTTTACTTAGTTCACCCTGCACTGCTGGAAAGCCATAAACACCAAAGTACATTATCATAGCTCCCTATAGACCTATTTTTACTGAATTGTACATTGGTGTTATACTCTAGACCTATACTGAGGGCTGCTGTAAGAAAAACAAAATGAAAATCTCTTTGATTAGAGTAGGCTAATGTACTTTAACAAACAGATCCAAACATCTATAAGTGTCTCAAACACAGCAGAAGCTTATTTCTTCTTCACCTAATAGTCCAAAATGGGTGCCCCCTGTAGGTGTACAACTTTCATCCATGCCATGATCTGGGAATATTTTGTGGCTCTGTCATGCCATAGTTCTTCATCATCATGTGCATCCAACAGGTAGATGATGATGGAGAGCCTGTTTAAAAGCCTTGGACAAAAAACAAAAAACAATAATCTTATGCTCACTTTCCACTAGTGGGAACTACATAAACAGTCATATCTCATTTCAAAGAGTGCTGGGATATGTGGTTCCTAGGTAGGCAGCATCTTCCTATTGATGATTCTATATTTTGGAAAGGCAGGATAGAATTTGGTGGACAAATGTGTACTCTCTGACACAATATTATCTGTTCTAATCACAGCAACGTATAGAGGACATTGATCATGACTTTAAAAAAAAAATGTGTAAAGTTTCTTTCAAAATAAGCCAGAGTAAGCTTTTCTTTCCTTAAGAAACTGGTATACCTTTCCTTTTGAATGATATAAATTGTGTAAATGATCATGATTTTGTTGTTGTTTGTTCAATTACTATTTCTTTAATTTTCTGTTTGCTTTGATGTAAGGGAAGCTTAAATCAAATTGTGGTTGAAATTTAATAACTGTGCAGGATCTTATGATTTGCATAAAAGAAAAATAAAATTTATGTATTTATTATATAGGTAATATAAGAACATGGTAAAGCACTCAAAAAGATGAAATGATGTCAACATTTGATTATCTCTTCCCAGAGCCAATGACTTTTATAAAGTTCTTTAGGACCCTTGCAGAACTATTTCCTGCACCTATAATCACATGCAGTTTTTTTTTTTCATTTTCCTAAAACATGTGGTTTCCTCTGTCTAAACATGCACATCTTACATGTTTCATACATGCATGAATTACATGTTTAATTTTATTCCTAATTATTTTCTCTTTCATTGCTGTTTTAAGTGGGGTTATAGGGCTTTTTCTCTATTACATATTTTAATTATTATATGATAGGTGAATGCTACTAGGTTTCAGCTGAGCTCAGGTTTTTCAAGTATACAGTGCTATCAAGTCTATAATAATTACAATTTTACTCTAACCTAAACACTTATATTCTTATTCTCTTATTTAAGTTAGCCAGTACTTCTAGAACAATCTTAAATAATAGTTATGATAGCATATTTGTTTTATCCCAGCATAACTGGGAATGTTTCTGAGAATTGCCCTTTTAGCATTTCTCCATTGGATTAAGATTTTTTCCTTTTTTATGGTAGAATTTATTTACTTTATATGAAGTAATTTTTAATTCATTTTTAGTGCTATTAGCTATTAGTTTGGTTTAAAAATAATGCTACATTGATTAAACAATTCAGAAAACTGTTTTCTTTTTCTATGCTCTAGAGTTCTCAAATTAATTACAGTTTTCTGCTCCATACACTAAGAAATATTGGCTTAAAATTTTAGGGTAGAGTGGGTAGTTAAACAACATAAATTCTTTCTTAGCTTTTATGACAATTGAACTATTTGTTTTTGGGGTGGGGCTGCTTTGAAATGTTTTGTTTTGTTTTTTTTGTAGAAAATCTCCCATTTTATCAAGATTTGTGAAGTTATTTGAATAAAGTTAAGTAACATCAGGTGGCCCTTTTAGACTTCAAGCTATAGTTATTTCTCCTTTCTCAATTCTTATTTCTGTATTTGTGTTTTCTCCTCTTGTTTTTTTGTTGATAAGATTATCTGCTTACCCAATTTTTAAATAACTTATTGTTGGATTTATTCAGTAGTTCTATATTTTTCCACTTTCTAATTTATTATTTTTTACTTTTCTCTTAGTACTATATCCCTTCTGCTTTTCTTAGAATTATTTTGTTGCTGGGGCACCTGAGTGGCTCAGTCGGTTAAGCCTCTAACTCCTAATTTCAGTTCAGGTCATGGTCTCAGGGTCATGAGATTGAGCCCTGTGTGGGGTTTCACGTTGAGCATGGAGCCTGCTTAAGAGTCTCTCTCTCCCTCTTCCCATGCCCCTCCTCATTTGTATGCTCGCTCTCTCAAAAAAAAAAAAAAAATTATTTGTTCTTGTTTTTAATTTTTTTATTTGCTCATAGTCTTTTTATTAACACTTTTTCATTATTACAAAGGGAAAGGTGTTGAGGATACAGAAAAAAAAAGCCATGCATACAAGGGACACAACACAGCATCACTTTAGATTTCAGGAACCAGTGAGCATCTATCTGATGGTTATTTGGGGAAATGGGAAAAGGGGGAAATCACTAAAGAGAAAGACCAACTCAGAGACAAAAAGAGAGGCTAAGAAATGGAACATCTTCCTGGAACCACAGTAGAGAGACTAAACGAGGTCTTCATTTCCTTTTCAGGGATTGTAACTTCTCGCCCACTGCTTGCTCTGGAATTCCTGCTCTCAATGCACCTCCATTGCCTGCCTCAGACACTGGGCCTTCGTCTTTCTGGCATCTGCCGCATTCTCAGCTGCCTGCTTCTCAGCTTGCAGGAGCTGCTGGCTATCCTGGGATTGGCCATTTCTGTCATTATGGCTGATGCTGTTTCAGATGTTGTTTTTAATTTTTATTATTGAATTGTAGTTGATACGTTGCTGTATTGGTTTTGGGTGTACAACATATTGATTCAACAACTCTATGCACCTGTCACCATACCAAGTTATTACAATATTATTGATAATTGTTGTTCCTTTCTACCTCCCTGAGATATTCACTTTGTTTTTTTTTATTACTATTTCTTTTTTATTAGTATAAAAGCTGAGAATTTTCCAAAATTTAGCTATACTTCATAAGTTCTGATATAAGTGCTTTCATATCATTTTCTAGGTATTTTTCATTTTGGTTTTGATTTTTCTCTTGTTCGAAAAAGGTTTTTGTTGGAGTGCCTGGGTGGCTCAGTCCATTAAGTGTCTGCCTTCGGCTCAAGTAATGATCCCAGAGTCCTGGGATTGAGCCCTGCATTGGGCTTCCTGCTCAACAGGGAGTCTGCTTCTCCCTCACCATCTGTATCACTCACCCCCCCAGTGGTGGCTCATGCTCTCTCACGTGCACCCCCCCTCTCAAATAACTAAATAAAATCTTTTCAAAAAAAAAAGGTTTTTGTTTGTTTTTAATTTATAAGTGAAAGCATTTGTCACTTTCCAAATTGGTCACTTCCCAATTATTTCTATTTGTATTATACTGTGATCAGAGAATGTTATCTATATTATTTCTCCTATTTTGCATGTATTGAGATATTTTTAATGTCCTACATACAATTGAATCCCATAAATGGCTATTGTAATAAAGGCATATAGTTTGTTTCCAAAGTAATCCAGAGTTTGTCAGGTCAACACTATCTTATCCCTTGTTTTATTTTATTTAGGGCTTCAGTACCCTTAAAAATCTTTCTCTAATAAAGGCATCAAGGACAAAGAGGAATGAATAAAAATAAGGTATCAATGTTGTCTGTGTGTTTTTGTATGTGTTTGAGTTTGTTTTTGCTTTAAGAATCATGATGTTATGTTTTTGGCAAAAAGATATTCACAGATGTCATGTTTTCACTGCAGAGTGCACTCTGTCAGCATTAAGGATTCTTTTAAGTTTTATTTAGTTTTAGTGTGCCAATTTTAACCATGTCTGATATAATGATATATGTCCTTGTATTTTATTTTCATTTGTTTGGTATGTTCTTTTCTGTCATTTAATTTTCGATTTTTCTGAGTCACATTGTGTTAAATAAATCTCTTGTTTTTGCTGGTTTTGCTTTGTGATCCAATTTGAGAATGCTTTTCTTTTAAGTGACTCTAGTTCCTTTGCATTTGTTAATATCTCTTTCATGTTTATTCTTAGCTGTGTCATCATACTTTATATTCTGTTTTCTGTCTTATATTTTAAACCTCCCACTGTCTTATTAGTTGTATTTTCTTTGGCTCTGGTATGCTTTGGGGTACACTGTTAAACAGTGCTTAAAATATATTGTGGTATAAGGTGGAGGAAGACAGATATTTACATAGGTAAATGTGTGCACACAGAATATATACATATTTATGTACATGTATCCATTTATAAATTTCTCTGTCAAATAAAAAATTTTACATTACTCATATCACAGATGGCCAGAGGAGCAATTCTACAATAGAAAGAACACTCAAATAAGACGCAAAAGACCTGGATTTTTGTCTGGGTCCTTCTTGTACTAGCCAGAATACTTTAGGGGTATTATTAAGTTTCTCTATAATGTTAAGATAATATTTCTCTTATGGTAAAATTCTTTAAAAGGTAAAGTATTTTAAAGTGTACTGTTAGAATTACCAGCTCTGTCTCCATCTTTTTTGTATTTCTCAAATAATCACCCAAACAACAAAATGAAAAGTCAAAACCTTAACCTTGACATTGCAAGTGAATTGGAAATCTTCATATACACAAGCTCAGAAACACAAACATTCTGTAACTCCACTGAATTTTATCAGATTAGTGACACTCTGCAATGATTTTGACATTAACCCATTCAGAAGTCCCCCTGACTGTTTATGTAATCTGCACAAATGCTTCTGGTGACTTTTAAGGACAACTGACAGGCACCTGATGATCACCATGATGAGAACACATTATTGAGTCTTTTATGCAATGGCAGCTGGTGGCTTTAGACCCGGAAAGACATAAAGTGGGAGGTTCTCAGTCATTTAGAATCAGTCATGAGGCTGCAGGAGGAAGCTACATGTACCACAACATGAAAATAAAATAGCAAATGTTCCTCACACAATAAAGAAATGAGAAGATGGGCCCGAGCATGAAATGTAACGTGAGCTTAGCTGGTGTCTGGGCTAGTACGTCATCCCTTTGTCCTTTGTTGTGCCTCAAAATAGAAAACAAAGGCCACCGGCACCTCCTGTGCAACAATCTAAATCTACATTAATTTACAATCTCAGTTCCCTTGTCACCTAGGAACCTCATGGGCATAAATCATCTCTGTAATGTTACTGTAAATAACAGCCCTCTGGGCTCTTGTTGATTCATTAACTTCTCACTGTTTCTAACAACACTCCATTTCATGACACAGGGGATAACCACAGGCATAAAGGAAAAGGTTATTAGGTATTTTTAAGCACACCTCACTGTACATTACATGTAAGGCAGGGCTGCTCTTTTAGATATAGTTTTTAGAGGTAAATTAAACTAATTGGCTTTAATAACTGGAACAGTTATTATACCTCTAAATCAATGTGTGTACAAGAAAAACATATACCTCAGAAAACACAAGACACTTTTATCGAATTAAAAGTTGAAATTCTACTCAAGGGTAAAAAGAAGGTAGCAATTATTTAGTGTCTTCTAAGTGCATTTAGATGTGCTCTCTTTTTGTATCCTTATAGCAAACTCGCACAGTATGTGTTAATGTTCTTATTTTAGAAGGGAGACAACAGAAGAACAGGAAGGTTAAGTATGTTTCCTATAGCCATTTAGCTCAGGAACTGCAAATACAGGAATCAAGCTGCGGTGTGTCTGACTCCAAAGCCCTCCCTTTAGTTTTTTTCAGTATATCACATTATTTCCTCTAGGTCATATTACATAAGAGGTACCCACCTATGCAATGTAAGGTACTTAAAACAGATAATGCAAGATCTATAACACAATCTATGTTAGAAAATGTGAGGAGACATTTACGATAGTAGTAAGGGACTGAAAATCTATATCAAATCTGAACCACAAAATTCAGAAAAGAGTTCATGACAAAGATGACATTTCAAATGTTTTTTAAAGTATTGGAAGAAACTGTAAAGAAAATCTACATCATTAAGCATATCTTATAAACTGTATGCAGTTGGATGTGCTCTTTACTTTCTTTTATAGACGCATGGCCATTTTACCCAGTGTGTTTTGTGAAAGAAGTCTTCAGCAGGTAAGAAATTATTGCTGGTAAGATTCATTACATCTACATCTACATCTACACTGAAAACGTGCCTGGGAAAAATCTGGAGGCTTTTTTTAAATGAGTTTATCATATCATATTTGTATACTAGCCAGATTTAAAGTTACAAATCTGTTCTCAAAGAACACACCAAGAAAGGATTCAACAAACCACCGACCACGAAGAAGAATTTAGCAGAAAGGTATGTCAATTAAAGTTCTAAGGTATATATTACAATGTGTATATATTTAACACCTGGAAAGCTTGTTCTTGGGAAATTGCACCAGCCATCTAAAATTCAGCTGGGTTGAGGTTCTCGGGTTAAGATTGGACTCAAAAGACTCCAATAAGCCTGGTAATCTTTAGGACAGTGGGCCACATTCTTACTCAAAACTGCCACTGACATCACGGAAAGGAATCAGACTTCAGCGGAAGGTGACCTTGAGTGATTTGGTGTAGCACTTGTCTCCAAATCCACTATTAAATTCATTTAAAGTGAATTTAGCCCACGGAAGAATGCAAAGTCGTATTTTAGCATCATGAATAAATCATATTCTGCGTCTGTAGGATCCCTCCACAATAACATGGGTTAGTGGAAGTACTGCCCTCTGCTTGGATTACTTCTCATGATAGGAACCACAGTACTCTCCACAGAAGTCTAGAGCATATGAGATACTTCTTGTTATAGAATGATTTCTTCTATCTAATTTTCTTAAAAAATCATATTTTCCTAGCTGCTTTAGGTTTAGGTTAAACTATATTTTAACATTTTCCAGGGTAGCTTTGTTTTTGGCTTCGTTTTGTCATTTATGTTCCTCATGTGTTACTCGCTTTTATAAATATCTTTTCATTGATGTAGCAATGGCATTGCCTCTTTCTTAACTGCAAAAGAAGATATGCAGATTGTCAATGGGATATACTTAAATATACTTATTGCTTGTTTCTTTGTCTCCCTATTTCTGTCGCTTTCATATATGTAGAAGCTGAACACAATGGCAGCTGAAGGCAGCATTTAATGCTTGAAAGCACACTGGTGGGTGAAGTGCATTCTGTAGGAATCAGGAAGCTCCATAAATATGGTCTATGAACAGTAGATGTGCAACGAAAGTTCCTGGCCAAGTTCACATCAACAAGCATCCTGTTTCCTTTCAGAATTTCAAGTCTTGCTCTTTTCTCCTTGCTGTAAATCCTCCAGACAAACAGAACTGCCTTCAGTTCCTACCAGTCATTTCCATTCTCACCTTTAATCCTTTTTATGTGCCTTTACTCAGACCCCACCTGTTTCAAATGGCTAACTCTACTAATCATTCAGATTTCAGTCTAACCATCATCCTCCTATTCCCTACTCCTGTCCTCCATGCCCCACAAATAGGCTCAGTTAAAAGCCCTTTGTACTACTATACCTTACATACCATCTTTCTTCAACATTTATAATTGCCTGCTTACTTCTCTGACTGTCACCTCTTAATGAAAGCTCACTGAGAGGGGCATATTTTGTTGGTCTTGTTCACAATTATACATCTCACAGTGTTTGGCACATATCAGGTATTCAATATTTATTAAATGAATAAATGAGTGAGTGAATGAACAAATGACTCTCATGTTATACCTATATGAGGTATGGCAAGGTATATTTGCTAACTCCATATGTAATGATTGATATTCCTCAAATCTATTGTTATTGTGGTAAGCAGACAAATAATATACAATATTACAACTTTTAAACAAGCCAGATAATAAGCAATTTAGGCCTGGGTGGAATTACCTATACAGGTAGGATTTTTAAAATTAGCCTTCTTGATATTTCTAAATTTATCCAATTATGCTAAAGAGCATCTGGTCTAGTCTTTAAGTTATTAAACATTCCAGAGTACTTCAACAGAAGGTTAAGTCCATTGAACATGTGTACTGACTCCTTACCCTGGCCTACAGTGCTGGATAGAAAAGTGACAGCTTCAGGACCACACACCTGAGAGTATTCTTTTTCAGTACTCACCTGTAACTACGCTTAGCCAGAATGTTTGTGACTGCTTCTCATAGATAGAGTTATGTCAGGCATCTAGCCATATAGATCACTTTTAAAGGCTCCAGTGCACTCTTGGCTAAATACTGATGGATTGGATGAGACATCTTTAACCTTTACCATCCTTTCTACTTTCTGACATCTGTGAAGGACACATTCAGAAATTTAATGCAATTTTAACTCTCCGATAGAATGGAATGTGGAATATTTTGGAATCTTGGGGCTAGGGAAGGGGAAGAAAAGATGTTGGAATAAAAAAAAAAAAAAAAAGGGACTGTGAATGGAAAGGGACCAGGACGGCAGGGGAGTAAGGTTGTCACATATAATGAGGATTTAGTGCTTTAGCCATAAATCTAATTCAGCTAGAAGAGCATGTTGCCAAAACACTGTGCAAGAAATACCCCCAAGGTATCCAAAGGGTCTCTTTAAATCCTGTTCACTTCACATTGCATATTTGAACACAGACAGTTGGAGTTCAGAGAGCACACATCTGGGTCATTGTGCAAATCCCCATTCTCCTTTAAAAAAAAAAATACATATGCACTCCACCTACTCTAGACTTACTCTACTGCTGAGTCTGCCAAGGAAAACTATTCCATTTTGGAATACAAAAGCCAAAATACAAAGTGGAACCAACCCACATGGAGTCATGCTCTGCTACTTTATGTATCCAAAGAAAGAAAAATATTCAAGGCACAAATTCTCAGATTACTACTCCCACAGACCACTGTACCTAACTTTTTTTTTTTTTTAATTACTGTTCTCTTCTTCTCCAATGTGGACCAGAAATCTTCAAGAAATCATGAGCTTTTATTGAGCAGTATTTAGCACCATCTACTTCTCTTGCACTTAATGTACAATCAATCTATCATGGTTTGACATATATGCTATTGGTACATTACTCCTAGGTTCATCCTGATGACGTAAGAAGAAGTGCTTTGTAAACTTTAAAATGTTACTTCTATAAAAGGGAAAGGCTCTATGATTATAAGTTGCTTTCCTCTCATCTTTATTTTATACCTTGATACTTTAATATAAGAAAGCAAATATGCATGATTGTCTCATTTTAAGATTCTCAAGCCCAGTTCTGTATATATAAGTTGCTGTATGGAAACAGAACTTCTGATCTTGAAATAAAATATATCCTATGTTTTTCAAAATTATTCAATTAGAGAAAAAATGGTATATAAGCAGATGCTTGCTAAGGGAATTTCAAAATTATTATAGTAACACAGAGAACCAAGCTAAAGCAAATCAACTGTTGTTCCTAATAGGGGTAATCTAGGGTATACACTAGTTTTTGTGTTTTTGTTTTTTATTTAAATTCAAGTTAGTTAACAGATAGTTTAGTATTGGTTTTGGAGTAGAATTGAGTGGTTGATCACTTACATATAACACTTAGAGCTCATCAAAACAAGTGTCCTCCTTAATGTCCATCACCCATTTAGCTCATCCCCCTACTCACCTCCCCTCCAGTAACCCTCAGTTTTGTTCCTTATAGTTAATAGTCTCTCAGGGTTTGTCTTCCTCTCTGTTTTTATCTTATTTTATTTTCCTTTCCCTAACATGTTCATCTATTTCTTTTGTTTCTTAAATTCTACATATGAGTCAAATCATACGGTATTTGTCTTTCTCTAACTGACTTATTTCACTCTAGTTCTATCCATGTCATTGCAAATGACAAGATTTCATTCTTTTGATGGCTGAATTCATTTATAAGTTCTAACAGATTTTCATAAGAGTCTTTAATAGAGTTTTCAATGTATAATATCATGTCATCTGCAAATAGTGACAGTTTTACTTAATCCTTTCCAATCCAGATGCCTTTTATTTCTTTTTCTTATCTAATTGCTCTGGCAGGGACTTCCAATATGTTGAATACAAGTGGCAAGAGTGGCATCCTTGTCTTATTCCTGATCTTAGAGGAAATATTTTCAGCTTGTCATCATTAAGTATGATGTTAGCTGTGGGTCTGTTATATATGGCCTCTATTATGTTGAGGTATGCTCCTTTCATGTGTACTTCGTGGAGAGTTTTTAATCAAAAATGGATGTTGAATTTTGTCAAATGCTTTTTCTGCATCTATTGAGGTGATAATGTGATTTTTATATTTCATCCTGTTAATGTGGTATATCATGTCAATTGATTTGCAGATGTTGGATCATCCTTGCATCCTTGGACTAAATCCCACTTGATCATTGTATATTATCTTTTTAATGTATTTTTGAATTTGGTTTGCTATTATTTTATTGAGAATTTTGTGTCTATATTCATCACATATATTGGCCTATAACTTTTTTGGGTGAGTGGTGTCTTTGTCTGGTTTTGGTATCGGGCTAATTCTGGCCTTGTAAAAATTGTTTGGGAGCTTTCCCTTCTTCTCAATATTTTGGAAGAGTTTGGGAAGGATAGATATTAAGGCTTTTTTAATGTTTGGTAGAATTCATCACTAAAGCCATCTGGTCCTGGATTTTTGTTTATTCTGAGGTTTTTGATTACTGATTCAATCTCCTTACTAGTAATTGGTCTATTCAGATTTTACTGTCTTTGAAGATTGTAAGTCTCCAGAAAATTATCCATTTCTTCTAGGTTGTCCAATTTATTGGCATATAATTGTTAATAGTAATCTCTTATGATCCTGTGTTTTTCTTTGGCATTATTTTTAATTACTCTTCTTTCATTTCTGATTTTATTTAACCTCTTTTTTTCTCTTGGTCAGCCTAGTTAAAGGTTGATCAATTTTGTTTATCTTTTTGAAGAACCAGCTCTCAGTTTTATTGATCTTCTCTATTTTTTTTTTTTTTAGTTTCTATTTCACTTATCTCTGCTCCAATGTTTATTATTTTCTTTTTTCCATTAACTTTGGACTTTGTTTATTTTTCTTATTTTAGTTTCAACAGGTATAAATTTAAATTGTTTATTTGAGAATTCTTTTATTCTTGTGGTAAGCTTATATTGCTATGAATTCCCCTTTTAGAACCACTTTTGCTGGATCCCATAGATTTTTGTACATCATATTTCTGTTTTCATTTGTCTATAGTTTTTTTTTTAATTTCTCCTTTGATTTTTTCTGACTTAGTAATTTTTCAGTAATGTATTGCTTAATCTCCATGTATTTGTAGTTTTTCCAGTTTTCTTCTTGTTATTGTTTCTAGTTTTATACCACTGTGATCAGAAAAGATGCTTGATATGATTTCAATCTTCTTTAATGTATTGAGACTTGTTTTGTGTGATCTATCCTGAAGAATGTTCCATATGCACTTGAGGAAGGTGTGTATTGTGCTATTTTTGAATAGAATGCTCTGTATGTATCTTTTAAGTCCATCTGGGCTAATGTGTTATTTAACGTCAATGTTTCCTTATTGACTTTCTATCTGGATGACCTATTGATATAAGTGGGGTTTTAAATTCCTTACTATTATTATATTACTGTCAATTTCTCCTCTTAGATATAATATTTGCTTTTATATTTTGGTGCCCCTATGTTGGGTGCATATGTATTTATAAATGTTATATGTTTTTGTTGGATTTATTCTTCTATCATTATATAGTGACCCTCTTTGTTTTTTATTATAATGTTTATTTATTTTTTTAAGATTTTATTTATGTATTTGACAAGCAGAGATCACAACTAGGCAGAGAGGCCGTCAGGGAGTGGCAGGGGGAGCAGGCTCCCTGCTGAGTAGAGAGCCTGATGCAGGGCTTGATCCCAGGACCCTGAGATCATGACCTGAGCTGAAGGCAGAGGCTTAACCCACTGAGCCACCCAAGTGCCCCACAATCTTTGTTTTAAAGTTTATTTTGCCAGACATAAGTATAGCTCTGTCAGCTTTCTCTTTGTTTCAATTTGCATGAAGTATCTTTTTCCATTCTAGACTGTGTGCCCTTACTTCTGAAATGAGTCTCTTGTAAGCAGCATATACATATGTCTTTTTTATTTTTAAATCCACTCAGCCATTCTGTGTCTTTTGATTGGATTATTTGGTCCATTTACATTTAATGTAATTACTGATAGCTAGGTACTTATGGCCATTTTTTAAATTGTTTTCTGGCTGTTTTGGTAGTTCTCTGTTCCTTTTTTCTCTTTCTCTCTTTTTGGTTTAATGATTTCCTTTAGTGTTATGTTTAGATTCTTTTCTCATTTCCTTTTGTGTATTTACTATTAGGGTTTGTTTTATGGTTACTATGAGGCTCACATATACGATCCTACATAAATAACATTCTATTTTAAGTTGATAGCAACTTAACTTCGAACACATTCCAAAACTCTATGTATTTACTTCCTCACCCCCATTTTACATTTCTGATGTCACTTTTTACATCTTTTTATTTTATGTATCCTTTAACTAATTATTGTAGTTTTAGTTAATTTTGCTACATTTTTCTCTTAAACTTCTTGGTAGTTTTATAAGTGATTGATCCACTACCTTTACTATATATTTACATTTTCCAATGCGATTTTTTACTTTTGTATTTTTTTTTTGTTATTAATTAATGGCTTTCCTTTTCAGCTTAAAAAAAGTCCTTTTAATATTTCTTAAAAGACTACTTTAGTAGTGAGGAGCTCCTTTAGCTTTTGCTTAACTAGAAAGCTTGTTATTGCTCCTTCAAATCTGAGTGATAATCTTGCCAGGTAGAGTATTCTTGCTTGCATTTTCTTTTCTTCCCTTCAGTACTTCAAATAAATCATGCCACTTTCTTCTTGTTTGTAGTTTCTTCTCAAAAATCTGATAGCTTTATGTGATTTCCTTTATATATAACAATTTGTTTTTTTCTTGCTACTTTTAAGATTCTCTCTTTATCCTTTTTGACATTTTAAATATAATGTGTCTTGGTATGACTGTCTTTTGCTTCACTTTATTTGGAATTTTCTGGGCTTCCTCAGTGTGAATATCTTCCCTAAGTTAGGAAAGTTTTCAGCTGTTATTTCTTCACATAAATATCCTCCCCCTTTCTCTCTCTCTCTCTCTTCTCCTCTAATACCCCTAAAATTCAAATATTCTACTTGATGTTGTCAGAGAGATTCCCTAAGTGATATTTTTTTTTTAAGATTTTATTTATTTATTTATTTGTCAGAGAGAGAGAGAGAGAGAGAGAGAAAGAGACAGAGAGCACAAGCAGGCAGAGTGGCAGGCAGAGGCAGAGAGAGAAGCAGGTTCCCCACTGAGCAAGGAGCCCAATGTGGGACTCAATCCCAGTACCCTGGGATCATGACCCGAGCCAAAGGCAGCCACTTAACCGACTGAGCCACCCAGGTTTCCCAAGTGATATTTATTTTTAATCTTTTTTTCTTTTTGCTGTTCTGTCTAGATGTTATTGCTTTATATTCCAGATTGCTCATCTATACTTCTACTTTATTGAGTCCATTGTTAAACACCTCTACTATACTTTTCAGTTCAGTTATTGTGTTCTTTATCTCTCTCGGTTACTTTTTTATGTTTTTTACTTCTGTTTGTTACTTTTTCATATTTCAAAATCTTTGTTGAAATTCTCACTGTGTTCATCTATTCTTTTCCTGAGCTTATTGAACATCTTTATGTCCATTGCTTTGTGTTCTTTATCAGGTAGCTTATGTCTCTCTTATTATTAAGTCTTTCTCTGAGGTTTTGTCATGTTCTTTCATTTGGTACATATTTCCCTGTTTTCCTATTTTGCTAGACTCTGTGTTTGTTTCTAAGAATTGGGTGTAACAGCTACCTCTCTTAGTCTTGAAGGAGTGGCCTTGTGTAGGCGTTAATTTTCATTCCACTTTGTCCTAGCTTTTGGTCACCTCTCAGACCTTTGTAATTGTCTAAATTTCCTGTTTTATTCTTGACATGTTCCCATTGTTGGGAAGTGTCAAGACCTGTTAGTCATCCAAAGGGAGGATTTTTATTTAGCACCTAGATTCAGAATGACTGGAAGTAAGATCCTCAGGCAGCAGTGTTTAAAGTATGTAAATATATTTAGTCCTGTGGTCCACAATCATATCCCTGCTGGCCTCTAGACTAGAAGGCCTGAAGTATCCCCTGGAGAATTGTTGCAAAGAATTGGAGCTCTTTTCTAGTAAGTGTCATCAAGCTGTACTGAGTCCAAGGAAGTGTACAAGGATGGTGTCTCCCTGCTTGTTTTCTGGGAGCACCTCCCTAGCTTTAAATATGTAGAAAACCTGAAGGCTGTTCCTTGGGCTGAAGCTCTAGGCTAAGTAAATAAGTTTGTTGTTTTTTTTTTTGTTGTTTTTTTTTTTTTTTTTCATAGAAAAACTTGGGTTGTGTTTTAGTCTGATATTGCTGCAGTGCCCTAGTAGTGGTAGCCTGCCAAGAGCTGTCTTTCTAATTTTTTTAGTCCTGTGGAGCTCGAGAATGCCAGCCCTCTTGGCCACCAGAGCCACACTATCAAAGCCTGTTTGATTGTGTACTTTTACTGGCATTAGCAATTCATCTGGGACATCTTCACCAGCTTCAAAAGGGTATCAGGAAAATGTCTTTTCTGTTCATGACCATGGGCTTTAGCAATTCAGTCAAAGAATGCCTTATGTGTGCTTGTGTGCCAGCATTAGACTGAAAATTTAAGAATGTCATGACTGTTTGTACTTGACAGCCCCAACCAGGGGCCCAAAGAGTTTTGCAACCACCCATTCTCACAGACTTAGATAGGGAGTGGAAGAACCTCATGACCATTTGCATTTGTCTACTCAAGCCAGGGAACAGAGAAGCACTGCAACTACCCATGCTCTCTGGTTTCAGCAAGTGCCATTGCTCCTCACCTTTGCCCATCCCAGCAAGGCAGTAGAAGGCACTGTGTCCAAGCTTGTCACTTGTGTTAGCAAACTATGTGGAAAATGCAACAATGGCATCCACCAGTGACTCTATCTCCATAGAATATCTCCAATGTCCACCATCCCTTTAGTCAGTTCCCCCAATCAGCAAATGAATTGCCTTCATATATAATACAGGCACTTTTCAAAGTGCTGTTTTTTTTTTTTTTCTGGGTCTTGGGATGAGTAAAACCATACATGAATCTTCCAAGAAGAGAATCCCAGTTTCCTATAGTACTTTGGGACCCCTGGACATCAGCCCCATTGATCTCCTAATGACATTCTGGCAGTTCATCTTTTGGGGGCAGATCCCTGGGACCAGGGTGCCTGATCTTGGGTACTAATCTTTCACTCCACCAGGAGAGGCACCTTTGGTAAAATCCCTCTCTATTGTGTATTTCTACATGTGAGACCATGTCTCTGCCTCTCCTACCTATCACAATGTAGCCCTTTCACCCTTTGTTGTGTAGGGCAGTTCATGTAGTTTTCAGATCTTTTTTCAGAGGGAAATGATCTCCATGTAACTATGGATTTGGTGTCTGTGAGAGAAGGTGAGTTCAGGATCTTCATCGACCAACATAATGGTCCCCCCTATTGGGCACTTTTAATATCTCCATTTAAAATATGAAAGAACTGAGTTAGAGTCAAAATTTTAGCATTGACCTTCACAGGGTCAAGCCCAGAGGTTTCCTCTGTAATTACCTATGCATGTTTGGGCAAGTTGGCTTATATTAATAGGCAGAGGTTCTTCATAACAAAAATTTGATAACTATAGGGGTACCTGGGTGGCTCAGTGGGTTAAAGCCTCTGCCTTTGGTTCAGGTCATGATCTCAGGGTCCTGGGATCAAGCCCCACATCGGGCTTTCTATTCAGCAGGGAGCTTGCTTCCCCCTCTCTCTCTGCCTGCCTCTCTGCCTACTTGTGATCTCTGTCAAATAAATAAATAAAATCTTTTAAAAATTGATAACTATATATTAGATTCCATTTTGAACCTATATCTAATATTATTATATAGTATAACTTGATGGTTTACTACATATCTGAGGTTAGCCTGTAATCACTTTACCTTTACTTCATATGACCTCAAAATAAAAGAAATCATGTTCATATAAAATATTGGAAAAGCTTTAAAAAATAATGATTTCAGTTATACACAGAGTTCATAGATTTTTTTTTTTAACCTCCAAGGTAGGTAAAGCAAAGCCAGATTGACCTCTAGTAAGATAAAACAAAATAAGGCTCTAGGTTTCAATAATTTTATGATGGTTAGAGAATACTTTTTAATTTTATCAACCATGAATTTATAAAAGGAACCCAAATTTTTATGTTTCAGGAACTATATTCCAAATCTTGCTTAGTTCAACCTAAATAAAATTCACTACGGAAAACATTGTGCTTCTACTATTCTTCTAACAAATAGTACTATGATTAATTAATAAGCATCAAATCTACAGTTGATAAAGTACAAAAATAATCAATATACAATTTCTCATTCTTAAAAGAGAATTCAGGTCTCATATACATTCCAGTCTCATGTATTCTTTAAGCTTCTTGTACCCTAAAGAGTTTTCAATTAACTCCAAAATAATTTTAAAAATTTCCTTAGCTATAATAGAGGTCTATGAGCCTAAACGTCTTTAAAATCACACAGATTCTTTAATTGTACCAGTAGAAATTCATATTCAGTAGTTTTGGATGACACTGGATATTCATGATTTTTTAAGATTGTATTTATTCATTTGAGACAGAGAGAGAGAAGAGAGCATGAGCAGGGAGAGAGGCAAAGGGAGAGGGAGACACAGGCTCCCTGCTGAACCAAGAGCCCAATGAGGGTCTCTGAACCAGAGGCAGATGTCTAATCATCTGAATCACCTAGGAGCTCCTAGAAAACATAATTTTTAAAACACCCCAGATTCTATCTTATGTAATAATTTGGTATTAATGAGGGGAGCTGCATCTAGAAACTCCTGAAATATAACATTTCATTACCTGACAATGCTGATGAACTAGGTATTATATTTATAGTGCAAATAAATCTAACATCAACGATTTACTGATAACATTTTATGGTGGATTTGTTTATGGAAAATGTGTGATAAAGCAAATCTTATTTTAATGTGATAAATATTGGGCTTATGTTATATTCTGGATCTTCCATCCAGTATTAATCAAATTGACCACAAACACCACACTGACTCAGCTACAAAGTAATTATTTTTATGCTGTAAAAAATATTTTGTTTTAATTTTAATTATTTTTCTAGTAATCAATATACTATCACAGGCATTGATAGAAACATAAATGAATCAAAGTAATATATAAAAAGATAAAATTGGAGAGTCTTTAAATAACTAAACAGAGAAGTTTGTATTTAAGTGTAACTATCAAAGGTTCGGTTCAGTTTTAGAGAGGAAATGGACATGACTGAACTTTGTTTTAAGAAGAACACTCAGGAGGAAATTGTGGAGGATGGACTTGAGAGGCAAAAGATTAGTAGCAAAAGAAACAGTTCATCAGTAATAGGCAATGAGAGTCAAAAGTCATAGCAGTGGGGATAGAGAGGCAGAGAATAATAATAACTAGCATTTAAATAATGCTTACTGTGGGGGAACCCAGATGTCTCAGTTGGTTAAGCATATAACTCATGATCTCAGCTCAGATCTTGATCTCAGGGTTGTGAGTTCCAAACCCATGTCAGGGTCCACACTGGACATGGAGCCTACTAAATAAATAAGTAAGTCGATAAATAAAATTAATAATGATTACTATGTAGTAGACAATGTTTTAAGCACTTTATACTAACTCATTTAATCTTCACTGTAACCCTATGAAGTAGTGTTATCAATTGACTTTTTCTGGATAATAAGTCAAGACATAGTACTTTAAAACAACAATCATTTGTTTAGTAAATAAGTCTCTAAATTGGCAGTTCTTCTGATTTTGGCTAGCATCACACATACTCTTTAGTCATTTGCCTGGTTGGCTGGGGACTGGCTGATTTATCATAGCCTCAGTCAGGAAGGTTTGACACATAATATTTCGTTCCCTAGAAGACTGGCTCAGTCTTATTCACATAATAGTTGGGCAAGTTTTCAGACACTAGTAGCATTAAGTGCTTCTTAAGACCTGATACACACAATATCTTCTTCATTCTACTGACCAAAGCAGGTAACAGTCTAGCCCTTATTTCAGATGGGAAAATCAACCTTATGTCTTAGTGATAGATGTTGCAAAGTTACATTGCAAAGGGAAGGGTAGATTGAGGAAGAAAAGGTTGTGGCAATGCATGTAGTCTACTTTAGGTGGGTATTAGTATTATCATGCCCATTTGCAAACAGGGAAACAGAAACACAAAGTTGTTAGGTAATATACCTTAGATAATTCACTAAACATTGTAGTGTCACTGTTGTCAGAGGAACTGACCTATACATCTCTAAAGTTGTTTTTGTTTTTTGTTTTTTTTCCAAGGGTGGATGACTAGAGAAGTATTAGGAAGAAAAACCAGTATGATTTAATGATTAATTAGATTGGGAGCAGAAAGTCGGAGAAAGAATAACAGAGGATCCAAATTTGGAGAAGTGGTAATATTATTAAGAAATGGTAGCATTTGTTGATGACCCTATCCAAAAATTAAGTAATATAGCATTAAGATTAAGTCCTAGCTAGGGATAGGAATAAGCTAATAAAAATGTTGATTTATACATTAAAGACTGAGGTATCTTCAAGTTATTTAGGTGGATACATCTAGTGGACTACTGGAAATTGAGTGTCTCACTTAAAAGAAAGAGATCTGGATAAAGATGTAGATTTTGGCTCCATATAGTTAGTCTGGTAATTGAAAGCTGGTGACTAGATGAAAAGACCCAGAAAGATTTTAAAGAGAAGGCCATGGACATAGTTCCAGAGAGGCATAGAGGCAGCACAGAGAAAAAGAAGCCTTCCAAGAAATATTTAAATGATAAAACCAAGAAATAGCAATATAAAAGCAGTAAGGTAAGAGTAAGGTATTCCCACTAATGGAAGATGAAACAATTTGTCTCTGACTGAAAATAATTAGAAAATCTAGATAAAATATTTTAAAAACTAAAGAATCACATTCTAAAATAAACCAGAGAACCAGCATGATAGTAAAGGATCTAAAATAAGGAAAGAGACCCACAAAGGTAAGCACAGAATTTAGGGTTACTTTATCATGGGAGAGTTTGACAATTACAAAGAAAGCTTTTAAGAGTATGGGCTGTGCTTTTGACAGCCTTACAGGTCTACAAGATCTTGAATCCATAGTCTACCAAGGTAAATGGCTTCAGTGAATTCTTTACACTTTAGTCTGGTACCTTAAAAAGCTGCCCTCTAGGTGTAATAGTAAACCAAAAACTGACTGTTCTCAGAGCACTGAAGTTTTTCTGAATCACCTGTCTCTTAAATCAGATTAAAGAAATTTATTAATGGTGTATCACCCGTAATATCACCAGGCATCCTCTAGAACATAAGCACCTGGCAAAAACACACTCAAATTTAGAATCTTTTTGTGATGCAATAATGTTGTTCTAGTCTTCAAGTTCTATCTACAAAATAGTTAAATCTGAGATCCTCCACATGATCGAAATAACTAGCCATACTAGAAGACAAGGCAACATGAGCAAAGGCAAAACAGCAATAAAAAAGAAAAAGCAAACAACAGAGAAGACCCACAGGGGCTTCAGAAATTGACAGTTATGGATAGAGATATTAAAATAACTTCAAATGCTGTCCATGGGATTAAAGACAAAATAGAAATTGTTGAAAGAACTTGAAAATATTAAAAGCATCCAGATAGAAATTCTAAACTGAGAAATTCAATAAAACAAAATTAAGAATTTAATAGGTGGCTTTGCTAACAGATTAACACAATTAAAGAGATAATTAATAGCCTAAAAGAAAGATCAGGAAAAGAACAGCCAGAATAAGAGAATAAGGTGTGTAAGATACAAAAGAATATAGAGGAAACAATGGTAAGGACTACATATAATGTTTTGGAATATCAGAAAAAAGAAAGTTACCTCAAAGAACAGGTATTTCAAAAAGATAACATCCAAGTGATCAATAGACACTGTTAATGTGTTAACTTCATAATATTCAGGAAAACACAGATTGAAAATACAAGGAGACAACAACTACATACCAAAATGACTAAAACTTTAAAAGACCAGAAGTACCAAATTTGGCAAGAATGTGAAATAAGAATTCACGTACCTTTTTAGTCATGTAAGGAAAAGAGGAAGTCACTGAAGAACAAGACCTAAGAACTGGAAAGAAGCAAATAACCAAGTGAAAGTTTACTTGTAAATCATCAGAGGTGAAATGTACCTTTCTTTTGAGAGGAAGAAATGATGTATAGTGATATAGATTGTTTTGGAGCCAAAATTTTGAGGAAGTTCTGAGTGTATTCTATGTTCTTTGTCTGTGAGAATGAGTCCATTGATTAAGGAGAGGAAAGCAAAAGTGTGTTAGAGAGTTTTCAAATGCTACAGAAAATTTTAGAGTGGCTGTCATGTGGAAGTTGGAGTTGACAAAGCATATGTAAAAAGGTAACAGAATACTGAGAACTAGGCATATAATGAAAACAATGCAATTTGGGTGATTCCAATTTTAGCGTTTTAGTGATTTCTATGGTCTCAGTGATGCAGAAATATCTTGGTTAATGAAGTCTGTCATAAGTATCATTCCAGTTGTCTCTGAAGTCAATTTCTTCATTTAGTGAGAAGTAGAAATACTGTACTCACTATAAAAGAGCATTTAGATCTGTTCAGAATTAATTGTATGTAGTTGTACAGAAAAACAGGCCAAGAAAGTGAAGAGGAAGCATTTACATTGAATCTGGAATCGAGTGGTGACCTTGACCTTGGAATGGTGTTTAATCCACATACTTGCCTAGAAACAGTTGGCATTTAAATTATTTTAGGCACTCTAGCATCCATGTCCCCTAAGCCATCTCAAGCAAAATGGTGCAGGTCCTCAAATGTTACTAAACTTCCAGCAAGAGAGATTCAGCCAACTTCTTTTGCGGACCATTCTAGTTTCTCCCAATTCTCATGGCCTGGGCATACTTTCTTATATGTTTCATGGTCTATTTAACTTTCCCTGAAGTCTGGAAAACCTCAAAAGCCTGTTGACAGCAAGGATTTTTAAAAGTCTTTCCTAAGAAAGCCAAAACTATAGCTCATAGCCAGCACAGAAACAATTTTTTACAAGCAGACCAATGATATAGGTTTCCCTCCCACTCAATTACATTCCCTCTTTTCAGTTCAGCTTTGCATATGAGTTTTACAAAGCTGAGTTTGACGAGATGAAATGTTGTTAGGAACTAAAAGGCAGGATCATGGAAACACCTCACCAGAGATACATTTAATTAAAATGACTCACCATAACAGCAAAAGAATAGGCAATTTGTAGGTTGTCTCCCAAACTTTCTCCTTACCTTACCACCAAACTTCACGTGGTCTTAAAAAATAAAAATCCCAACAAAGGGTAGATAGAGTCTGGAAAGGAATACACGTTAGCTTGGTACTCTTTTGCATTTTGTTATCCCTCTAAACACCAGAACAGGCAGGACCAAGTTTGCAAGCCCAAGAGACACTTTCAACAGCAACCTTATCTTGTTGGAGAGTTTGCTCTGAGGTCACATGGGGCGAGCCAGAGCCCAGCTGACAGTGTGTCAAAAGGCCTCAAGCTAGCAAAAGAAAGCACTGTGAGTGCACAAAGGTCGAGCATCTTTGGAAGTGGGTAAATTAAAACAATATGATATGCCTTGCCTAAAAACATATCCCATTTTCTAACTGCAAAAAGTAGTTTGTGATCTGGATTCTTAGCAGTAGAGGAAATGAAAATAAAATTAAGTTAATGTCAGAAGTGTTGGACTTTTGTTGTTGTTGCTCATGGTGGTATTAAAAATGAAAATAACAGAAGCACATAGCTAAATATATAGACAGCAATTCCTTCTAAACCCTGAAAACTTTAGGCAAGCCCAAACAGCATGAACCTACCATCCAGTTCAGGGGGAACCAGGACAGCATTGGATTTCACAGATAGCACCACAGACGGCTATTAAGCTCTAATTCGGTGTCACATTTCTGCCCAGTGCTGGCTGACAACTGGACCAATTTGCTGGCTTCACTCTCTCTGTGTTTCTTCATTGTTTCAAACCAGGCAGAGACTTATCTTAATAATGGGTCAATCCTCAGCCAAATGTGTTCAATTGAAGGCCACCATGGGAGAATGGCAGGATATTGTCTTTCCAACAGCAAGCGAATTGCAGGCAGCTTAAGGCAATATCCATTTCACTATAATGCTGGTTTATGTTACAGCCCTTTTCAAACTTCTAATTGCTCTGTATTGCTGACATTTATAGACATGCCCTATTTTAAATGAAAACACAACACTGAGGTCAGGAGGAGGTTCTGGGACAGCAGAGACCCCAGGTGAAGCCAAAGGGGGAAATTACTTTAAAACTTCTAAATGCCAAACATGTTTGAGAAAAGGAGGAAAAAAAATAAAGTCTTGGGGCAGAAAAAACATTAATCATGGCCCCATGGTATAAATTAATAATAACTATATTTAATTTTACTATGTAAACATTCTATGGTTGGATTATATAATTTTTAAATGAAAGCAAATATTATTCATTGGGCCTGGTAAGTCTGGTAAGTCTCAGTTTATATGGAATAACTTTGGGTATGATTTTTTTCTCCCAATTTCACTTTGATTTGTTAAAAACAAATACACCAAGCTAACCAGGTTTGTCAGCTGCTTTTGGCAATCATGATATGTTATGAGTCTTTCAGATTATTCTAAAAGTCACAATGACTAAAATAATATATCACATTTATGTAGGACTTTTCACCTAGTATCTCATATGGTTTTATAAACAATAAATCATTCATTCCAGAATTGCAACTAAGGAGTCTCAAATAAAGTTCTAATAAGTAATTTCTCCCAGGTAGCTCCAGAAGAAGAAAGGCACATAAAGACTACAATCATTTTCATTTGTTTATTCATACATTCATTCACTGGGTTATTGAGTCATTGATCCATATCCTGAACAAATATTTAAGTCATGTTCATGTGTATTTAACACTGTGTAGGTTTCAGGCTCTATAAAGAACTATTAAAGAGCTTGCACTCCAGTTGGGTCCCAGTTAGGAAATCAATTGTTTAAGATCCTACTCTAAATTGCCAGAACAAATTCTTTTCAACATTATGCTTACTTAACTCCCTATGAATGTCTTATTGAGGAATAAGAAATTATTAAGGAATAATTAACAGTACTGTTTTCTTTTTACATATTATATATGTCATAGAAAAAACATCAAAAAAATAAAAATCACCATTTAAGATTTAAAAACCACTATTAGAGGAGGGGGGCAAGATGGCAGAGGAGTAGGGGAACTTATTTCAACCAGTCCCCTGAATTGAGCTGGATATCTGCCAGAGCACTGTGAGCACACGTGAAATCAGCCTAAGATGTAAGATTATATACTTCTGGATCTCTTCAGTGGCAGAGGATCATCAGTCTAGAGGTACAAAGGACAGAGTTGGGATTGCACAGAAAGATATCAGAGGATAAACAGAGGGGGAGGGAGCCACCAGAAGGAACCACTGGAAAGTAATACCCCAATGTGAAAGTGCTCTGCACTCCGGGAGCAGGGATAGCTTGGAGACCTGTGTCGGGAAGGGACTGATAACAGCATTCAAACAGAACAAAGGGGCTTAAGGGACAATTGCTGGGACCTGGGGGCCACAGGCGCAGACCTAAGCCCACAGTCCCAGGACCAGCTGTAGCCGCTGCACCTGAAAGGTCTGGGTGTGGGTGCGAGTCAGCGGTCCCAGGAACAGCAGCTGCTGGAACCGGACAAGCTGAGAGGGTTGCTGGGAGTGCATACTGGCTGTGGGAGGCTGCGTATTCAAAAGTGCTTACAGAGGGGGAGACTGTGTGTTCTGGAGGATTCAGAGATGAGCAGTCTGCAGCTTCTCTCTGAGGTAGGGATCTGGGTACAGACAGTTTACTTTGCTCTGACCCTCCAAAAAGGCACCAAAAAACCACCGGAGAACAAAAGCCTACAGAGAACAAAAGCCTGAAAAATTTTCCAAGGAGCCTAGCCCCTTGACAGGGGACAGAGAAGCTCCACCCAAGCAGGGTTGACTGAAAAACAATGCAGCAGGCCCTTTCCCCAGAAGACAAGAGGAAAGAAAGAAAGAACAAGAGGACCACAGCCACAGGGTCCCCATAAAACTGTAAAACCCCAACACCATGGGAAAACAATATATTAAGCCAATATATTAAGCCCCAATATATTGCCTCACAGCCTGTAATTTCTTAGATAGAACTTCTCTCTCTCTTCTAAAGATTTTATTTATTTGATAGACAGAGATCACAAGTAGGCAGAGAGGCAGTCAGAGAGAGAGGAGGAAGCAGGCTCCCTGCTGAGGCTCCCAGAACCCTGAGATCATGACCTGAGCTGAAGGCAGAGGCTTTAACCCACTGAGCCACCCAGGTGCCCCACTCTCTCTTTTTAAAGAAAGAGAACTTAAAAATGCTATCATTGATATACAATCTAATCTAGATTCTTGTTCTTTTTTTTAATCTACTTACCATTTCAAGAGATGTTTAATACAACATATTCCATAGTAAGTTTTTAACTTGAACTTTTTCATACATATACTTTTTTCCTTTTTCCTTTTTAAAATATATATAGCTATAAGCTTCAATGTAGTCCTTTTGTCCCTATTCAATACTACCTTTATATAGATATCAGTTTTAATTTCCCTGTATCTCTGGAAAGTTAGGTTCTCTAACATAGATAATAAGATATACCCAGGTGGAACTGAAATACCTTTCCTTGACCACATCAAGGGATTATAACCACCTTCCCATCACCTTTCCTTTTTTTTTTTTTTTTTGGTCAGTCTTTTTATTTGTTTGCTTTTGTTTTTGTATTTTATAAAAATGTTATTCTTGGGGCTCATTTTGGTGGGTTTTTTTGTTTTTGTTTTTGTTTTTGTTTTCTTCTTCTTCTTCTTCTTCTTCTTCTTCTTCTTGGTGATATCTGATTGCTCTGAAACTTCCCAAGGTGCACCTAGCCTGGATAGTGGTTGATATTTTCAGCTGTACATCCCCTCAACCACAACTCAACAGAATGACAAGGAGGAGACAATGGCCTCTCTGGCAGTTCTAATGGATATGGATCTAAGCAAGATGTCAGAAATAGACTTCAGAGTAGCAGTTACGAAGACAATAGTCAGGCTGGAGAAAACTATTGATGGCAACATAGATTTGTTAAGGGCAAAAGTGAGAGCAGATCTGGGAGAACTTAAAAATGCTACCATTGAGATAAAATCTAATCTAGATACTCTAACAGTTAGGGTAAATGAGGCAGAAGAATGAATTAGTGATCTTGAAGACAAACTGTTAGAAAAGAAGGAGCAGGAGGAGGCTTGGAACAAACAGCTTAAAATCCATGAAAACAGAATTAGAGAAATAAATGATGCCATGAAACATTCCAATGTCAGAATTATTGGGATTCCTGAGGGGGTGAAGAGAAAGAGAGAGGACTAGAAGATATATTTGACAAAATCATAGCTGAGAACTCCCTAATCTGTGGAAGAAAAGAAGTAATCATATCCTAGAGGCAGAGAGGACAACCCCTAAAGTCAAGGAGGGCAGATCAACCTCCAGGCATGTAACAGTAAAATTCACAAATCTTAGAACCAAGGAAGCCATTTAAAGGGCAATTAGGGGGAAGAAATTCCTTACGTACAGAGGGAGGAATATCAGAATAAAGTCAGACCTGTCCACAAAGACCTTGCAAGCCAGATGCAGCTGGCAAGACATAGTCAGGGTACTAAATGAGAAGAATATGCAGCCAAGAATTCTTTATCCAGCAAGGCTGTCATTCAGAATAGATGGACAGATAAGAAGCTTCCAGAACTGGCAGAGACTGAAAGAATATGTGACCACTAAGCTGGCCTTGCAAGAAATATTAAGGGGGGTTCTATAAAAGGAGAAAAACCCCAAAAGTGTTAGAACAGAGATGTAGAGAGACAATCCATAGAAACAAGGACTTCACAGGCAACATGATGACAATAAAATCTAATCTGTCAATAATCACTCTCAATGTGAACTGCATAAATGCTCCCATAAAATGGCACAGGGTTGTAGATTGGATAAAAAGACTGGACCCATATATATGCAGTCTACAAGAGACTCATTTTGAATCTAAGATACATCCAGACTCAAAGTGAAGGGATGGCGAACTGTCTTCATGCCAATGGACCTCAAAAGAAAGCACTGAAAAAATGAAAAAATAAAATTAAATTTCATTAAATTTTTAAAAAAGAAGAAAGAAAGGTGGAATAACAATTCTCATAACAGACTAATTAGATTTTAAGCTAAAGACTATAGTTAGAGATACCAAAGGACACTATATCATTCTTAGAGGGTCTATCCAACAAGAAGATCTAACAATTGCAAATATCTATGTCCCCAACATGGGAGCAACCAAGTACATAAGCAAACTGTTAACCAAAACAAAGAGACATACTGATAATGTGTGTTCAAAAAGAGACTTTAACACTCCACTCTCAGCAACAGACAGATCAACTAAGCAAACAATCAACAAAGAAACAAGAGCTTTGAATGAAACAGTGGACCAGATGGACCTCATAGATATATACAGAACATTCCACCCTAAAGCAACCAAATACTCATTCTTCGTGAGCACACATGGAACTTTGTCCAGAATAGACCACATAGGTCACAAATCAGGTCTGATATCAAAAGATTGAGATTATTCCCTGCTTATTTTCAGACCACAATACTGTGAAACTGGAACTCAGTCACAAGAAATATTCCCCATGGATAAGAGGGGACTACTGTATCAAGCAAACAACAAACAAAAGAACACCGGAGTGACTAACTATACTAACAGCAGATAAAATAGATTTTAAGCAAGAATTATTAGGGACAAAGAAGGACATTTTATAATGATAAAAGGGTCAATCAAGAAGATATATACATATATATATAGAGAGAGAGAGAGAGGAGAGAGAGAGAGAGAGTGAGCATACATGCACCTAACCGCAGATACCCAACATACATGAAGGGAAAAGTGACCAAATTGAGAGGAGAAATAGAAAATTCAACAATAATATTTGGAGACTTAAATATGCTACTTTCACTAATGAACAGAATGACTAGGTAAAAGATTACAAAGAAATATAAAACTTGAACACTAGAAATCAATTAGACTTATCGGGCATCTGTAGAATACATCACCCATAACAGCAGAATACTCATTATTTTCAAGCACAAGGAATATTCTTGAGAATAGACAATATGCAAGTTCACAAACCAAGTCTCAATAAATACGAAAAGATTGAAATCACACAAAGTGTTCTCTGACCATTATGGAATGAAATTAGAAATCAATAACAGACAGAAACTTGGGAAATTCATGAGGATGATTCTCTGATGAGATCAACAAAATTGACAAACTGTTCAATAAATTAACCAAGAAAAATGAAAGAAGATTCAAATTACTAAAATTAGATATTAAAGAGGGTACATTTCCACTAACTCTATAGAAATAAAAGGGATTAAGACTGAATATTGGGAAAAATTACATGCCAGCAAGTTAGTTTACTTAAATGAAATGGGTAAATTCCTAGACAGACATAAACTATCAAAACTTATTGAGTAAGAAAAAGAAAAATGGACCTATAACAAGTAAGGAGTGAATCAGTAACCAAAAAAAGTGCCACCCCTCCGCCGCCAACACACACACACACACACACACACACACACACACATCCCAGAACAAGATGGCTTCATTGGTGAATTCTGCCAAATATTCAGAGAGTCAACACCAATCCTGCACAAAATCCTCCAAAAATAGAAGGTAGAAATACTGGCTAACTCATTCTACAAAGCCACAAAAATCAAAGATATCACAAGTACAGTAAAGAAAATTATAGACTAATATTCCTTATGACTGCAGGTACAACAAAAACACTAGCAAACTAATCCAGCAACATCTAAAAAGGATTAAGTAATATAACCAGGCTGGATTTATCCTAGGAATGCAAGATTGGTTTGTATATTAAAAATTAATGTGATATTCCATATGAATAGAATAAAGTAGAAATGCATTTTTCAATAGATGCATAAAAAGCATTTGACGAACTCTAACATTGTTTCATAATAAAAACACTCAATAAGCTACAAATAGAATGGAACTTCTTCAACTTGATAAAAGGCATCTATCAAAAAACTACAGCAAAACTCATAACTTACTGGTAGAAGATTGAAATCTTTCCCCTGAATATCAAGAAAAAGAGAAGGATGCCTACTCTCCCCACTTTCATTCAACATTGTATCGGATGTTCTAACCAGGGCAATTAAGAAGAAAAACAAATAAGGGCATCCAGATTGGAAACAAAGAAGTAAAACTGTCTCTATTTGTTAATGACATAATCTTATATATTGAAAACTCTAATCAATAAATTATTGACCTCTCAGATTAAAATCTCATCAATTTAAGTTAAAAGGACTTAAGTGTAGATTTTTTAAATTAATAATGTGCTGTTTTTAAAGAGGAGTAGCTAAAGAATGATAGTTGCTTACCGATACTGACTTAATTATGGTTTATTGTAATCAGTTCTGACACTACCAGTTTATAAATCCTTCTATTGACAACTTTTAAGAACAATGGAACTCCCACAGGGCTGCATTTCTCCTTGAATCAAATCATCAAAAAAATGGGCCAATGTAAAATTTGCTTAAATTATTAATGCTTTATTTCTTCCTGCAGCTATTGCCCTTGTTTTAAAAAATGTTTGAGGGACACCTGGGTGGTTCAGTTGGTTAAATGTCTGCCTTCAGCTCAGGTCATGATCCCGGGTCCTGGTTGCTTCTCCCTCTGCCTGCTTCTCTCTATGCTTGTGCTCGCTTGCTCTCTCTCTCTGACAAATAAATAAATAAAGTCTTTTAAAAAATTATTTGAGAGGGAAATAAAATCTTTAGCCTACATTATGATTTCCCAGTGTACTTTGAAATCTTGAAGAGACAATGTTGGCTTGGAGGAAACTGAAGCCCACAATAATGTAAATTTACCATATTTTAATTTTAGGAAAAAAGTTTCCTTTGTTATTTGAAAAAGACAATAATATTAGTTCTGTTCTTAATATTGATAATGAGGTCTCAATTCTTTTTGCATCAGCATCTTACCAGAAAAATCTGTCAAAAATATATGAGTGTAATATTATTGTTTTCTAGCAAGATCTGCCATTTAAATCAACAATAGTAAGAAACAGTAGAAGGGTTAATCTCTAACCGATTTACACTCAAACTGTGACAAAATAAGAGGAGCAAGATTGTGAAGGAAATTTGAATATCAGGAAAAAATACAATTTAGTGTAGAGACTAAGCCTAGGTCAAATGGCTTCAAAAACTTTTTGAAGTAATGGAAATGTTCTAAATCTTTATTGTAGTGATGCTTATGTGACTATATACATTTGGGAAAAAACACAGAACTGTACATCTAAAAAGGATGAATTTTATTATGTACAATTATAACTTTTAAAAAATGATTTGGGGCTGAGATGTGGTTGCTAGTGTTTGCTCAATGACTCAATGCTATGAGGGTCAGTATTATGGTTTATTTTTGACATTAAATAAAAGTCTCATATAACTTTTGAAATGCAGCCAAAGCACTGCTTCTAGAGAAATATATAGCTCCTAGTGTGTCCATTATAGAATAATACTGAAAATTAATAAGCCAATAATTTCTCTCAAGAGATTAGAAAAATAGCAGCAAAACAAATGCAAAAATAATGGAAGGAAATAATAAAGGAGAGATCAATAAAAAAAATCAGCAAAGTCAGAAGCTGGTTATTTGAAAGCAATAAAATTGATAAACTTCTACTGAGATTAATTTTTTAAAAAGAGAAAGAAGAAAGAAATAACTAATAGCAGATTCTTCAGATATTATGAGCAACTTTAAGCCAACCATTTTGAAAATTTAGATGAAATGGACAAATTCTTAGGTAATACAACCTATAAAACTGACAGAGGAAGAAATAGAAAAACTGAAAAGGCCTAAAGCAATCTTTAGTAATTGCTAGCAAATCTTCAGTGAAGTAATTAAGTATTTAAATTAAAACCTTCCCACGAAGAGAACTCTTGGCTCATACATGAAAAATTACATTTAAAAAATTGATTCTTATAGAGATTAACAAAAAGTTGGAATACTAGTTCTATCAATCAGGAGAGGCTAGTTCATGACTGGGTTATTAACAACAAATAACCTCAGAAATCTCAATAGAATATCATTTTATATATAACACATATGAATATACATAAAATATTTATTTATACATATACATGCTATCTACATACTACATACAGATAATATAACATATAGTATAATAAAATATAAACCACAGGAATCTTAATATGATATAAAGCATTCTCAATATTATATATTATATATGCTACATAAATACTATACAAACAGTACTATATTGTAGTATAAAAATATATATTAAGCATTCTTCTTGGTCGTAATAGTCTTACATTACAGAAATACAGGTGAGCTGAAAACTATAAGATAATTGAGATATACAAGGACATTCAGAAAAAATTGCATATATGAAATAAGAAAATAACATAGAACTATAATAATTAGGACAAATATCTTACAGTATTCACATACAGCGAGTTAAAGAACATAGTTTAAATTATTTCAGTCTTTTGAACTTTGCAGGATTTTGTTTAAAACCTAATACATATCATATTTGCAAATGCTTCATTCACATTTATCAGATTTAGAAGAATGGCTACACTGAAGGGCACAAAATTGGCAGTCTCAACATTATCCCAAAATGGCCAGGTGACACAGTTTGCAAATGTAGGGCAGTCAATTTCCATTGGGGCAAACTTCAACTATTAAGAGACAGGAGATGGGATAGAAGGAGAGCTAAAAGCCATCTCACTCTTTCTTCTGTTATGACATGAATTCCTATAAGGATTTTCTGGAGATGCCTCACTTACCAAGCAACCAGGTACCTCTTTATATTCACAAAGCAGGAGGCAACTCAATAACCTAGTACCTTAGACCCATTTTCCTTCCTTTCTTATCTCAGGTCCATATTCCCTCATTTTGTTGATCTGGAATTTTACCTCCCAATAAAATATTAATTCTTTAGTCTCAGCTTTTATACTAGGGAATCCCAACACAGACAAAAGGACTAAATGAAATTGAGTTTGGAAAAATAAGGTAGCATATCTAGTTGATAAAATTTGTGGAATACCTCTAATGGGAACAGAAACTGAATTGAACCTAGAAGGGAATGGGTGTGATTTCTGTTGGTTGAAAATGGAAAGTGGATACCAAAGAAATAGAAATGAATTTTAGGTAGAAGAAATAGCATTAACAAAACAGTAAGAGGCAGGATACATGTATTTTTTGTTAAAGGGGATGGTTTCAGATATTACAGAAATGAAGTATAGAACTCATGTTGAAGGGGGGTGCTACCAGGTATTAAATATTGGGTCATTCAAATCTATATTTTGTAGACAAAAAGACTTCTGATTGGAGAAAAAAAAAAGCCAGAATGGAATAAAAGAGTTTTCTGATGGTTAAGCTTGGGGTAATATACCTTTCCTAAATCAAATATCTGTTTTCTTATTTGTCCTCCTCAGTGCTTAGTGGTTTGAATAGTCTGCCTGTCTTTCCAACCAGAACAAGCTAAGTAATGCGGTAAAGCAACCACAATCTCAGTAAGTTAAAACACCACAGGTTTATTTCTTGTTCTTGTTATATATCCATTCTACCTTGCATTGTCATTGTTCTCGCTCTCAACCCAGGCTGGAAAAGTAACTCCTATCTATAGCATTTTCAGTTACAGTGGCAGAGGGGAAAGAGAAAATGCAGTATAGGAGAACAGCCTCAGAAAGCTGTAGCCCATAAGTTACAGAGAGCATCATAACTCATTATTTATTAGCCAACACAAATCACTTGGTAAAGACTAAATTCAGTTATGTAGGGAATTATAACCTTTCACCAATGAGGAAAAACATATTGAGGAATAGTAAGACAGTTTAACAGTAGGCACTCACTAAAATCTCCCTTTTCTCCTTGACGTCAATATCCACATATAACCTGCCTTGTTTTATTTCACAACTTTTCACTATCTAAAGGGAACCAAAAAAGGAAATAAAATACTACCACAAGAGTCAGAATGTTAAAAGAAATCTTTAAAAAAATATTCCTATACTTGTCTTTGATGAAACTTCACTCTTAAGCCATTTATTTTAGTTCTAATAACAAGCATATTAGCTATTTTGTGGCAAAGATTGTCTCCCAGCATTTTTTCTGTCCATCAGTTTTGTTTTATAGTATAATTATTTTCACATGAGCTGGGAACATTTATGCCCTGCTTTACTCTTAATTTCTAATCTCCTTTGCAACTAGATGTGTCCTTATAGTTGATTATGCGCCAGTAGATTGTAACTGGAAATAACTTGTGCAGTTTTTTTAGTAATTTCCTTAAAGATAAAATCACTTTTCATAGGTAGGGCAATTTGAAGAACTGCCAGGGGCACTTGTTGGAAGTCATGTGCATACAAGTTAAAACAGGCAGATCTCACCCACTAGTTCAATCACCCATCTACACGCAATCTTCAAATGTAAGAGAAATAGGCTACTTCTTTTGACCACTGTTGTTGGTATGCCTTTGTTACATTAGTTTGACTTATGCCCTAATTAATGCTCAGCTGTTTAATTTTGTTCTACCCTGAGTCAAAACCACACATCTTTACTTACTACTCTAAAATTTTGTCTGAACCGGGCTCACAGCAGGGTCTGTGGGGTAGCTTCAGAGGTGACCATCATAATTTTAAGACCCTTCCAGGTCCTTCCAAACACCCAACAAAACCTTTTCCTCTTGGACTTCTCATTAACTGCTTGCTTCCAGTGTGAGAATACCCTCTAGTTTTAAATTCATTTGCAGACCAGATTAAAAGTCCAAACTCAATTAAAGCTCAAATTTGTCTCTACTCACATTACTAGATCTTACCATTTTGCTGAGTCTATTCTTTCTTTTCATTTAAATGCAATATTGTTAATCCTCGTCACAGGAAATACAGGAAGTGATATGCCAGAATTTTATTGCCATAGCTGTATCTTATCAAAATACCTTAAAAAGATAATTAACAAGTTAGTAAGACAAAATAAAACTGCTAAGTCAGTATACATGACCCTTAAATAACATGGGGATTAGGAGTGCCAAACCCTACATAGTCAAAAATTGGTGTATAACTTTTGACTCCCCCAAAAATTAACTACTAAAAGCCTACTGTTGACCAAAAGCTTTATTGATAACACAAAAGTCGATTAATACATATATATTATATACTGTATTCTTTTAATAAAGTAAACTAAAGAGAAGAAAGTATTATTAAGAAAATCATAAAGAAGGGGGAATCTGGGTGGCTCAGTGGGTTAAGCATCTGCCTTTGGCTCAGGTCATGATCCCAGAGTCCTGGGATCTAGCCCCACATCAGGCTCTCTGCTCAGCAGGGAGCCTGCTTTCCCCCTCGATCCCAGAGTCCTGGGATCTAGCCCCACATCAGGCTCTCTGCTCAGCAGGGAGCCTGCTTTCCCCCTCTCTCTGCCTGCTACTCTGCCTGCTTGTGATCTCACTCTCTCTCTCTGTCAAATAAATAAATAAATAAAATCTTTGGGGAAAAAAAAAGAAAATCATAAAGAAGAGAAAATACGTTAACAATCCCATCCTGTAAAAAACCCTATATAAGTGGACCTGTGCCATTCAAACCTGTGTTAAGCACTCAAGGTTCAACTGTAATTGAAATTAAAATAGCCTTTTTGTCAGTAAATGTACATTTACACATTTATAAAATATTTCAAACAGCCAAAAACAAAACAAACAAACAAAAAAATGCAGCTGTAATTTCCTTGAGGAGTACTGGGCCATTTTCCCCTGAAGATTTTACTTTTATTAACTGGTCCTATTCATTACCTGATAATGTTTAATGTTATTTGCAACAAAACGGTAGTGTTTCTGCTTACCTAGTATTTAGAATCAGACAATCTCTGTGGGTAATTGTATAAAAACTCATTTTATTTTTATTGTCCCTGTAAAACATTGTGTTCCCCAATGTTTCTTAACTCTCTATTTCAAAGTGTTAATGAAAACATGCCTTTGCTTACTATTGTTTTGTAAAATGTCTATTGTTCATGACACAGAATAGCCCTTCTGAATCATCAACAGTTCATTCCTTGTCCTAAATTTGGTTGCAGTCCTAAAGGTGCTTAAAGTATCTATGTGCGCCTCATCTACCTTCCTTTTTTCCTTTCAGAATTCCATGTAGACAGCTCTCAAACAACTTATATTACATTTCTCATATTGGCCTCCACAATTGGGGCATGAGCTTCCTGATCTCAAGGACTGTATCTCTTCTGTGTCTGTATCTTCAATGTCTGTTACCTCTCAGGTCTTCAATTAGCAGGTTCTGAATAGCCATGCATGAATGGATGAGTGGCTAGAAGGGTAAATGAATGGAGAAACAAATATTCATGCACTAAGATAATCTCAAAAATTTTCCTCTAAATAAGGGCAAAAAAAAGTGTTAAGTAACTGAAATCGTAATTTCTCTTTGTTGGTAAGTACACATTTCCTAAAATTACTTACTTTATTATTGATACAGTTGGTAAGAACTAAATTTGGCTGTAAACCTCAAAGTGCAGGTAAAGATAGCTTTAAAGTAAATAAAAACAGAAAACAGAGACTGAACCACATTCATCCATTTTCCCCTGGAAGGAGGAGCTGGTGTGAGAATAAAAACTGTTGGGTGGAGAAGTCCATGGAAAACATCTGCCAGTAGTGTTTCAAAGAGTGAAGAGGACACTTATTATGTGTGCTATTGCCAAAGCCCCCCAAAACACAACATCAATAGAGTGCTGTTTGTTTTTATACAGTCAATAGATCAAAAGCCGGAGCAGCCACGAGATCTGCTCTTTGTAAGGAGAAAAGGTCTATCCAGAGAAGTGGGGGAACACATCTGGAAATATCTGTCTATGAAGCTGCTTGAAAAATCACCATGTAGCAGCAATAGGAGAAACATCTGTGCAGCATGAAGCTGACCAGCCAAGGAAGGGAGCTGCTGGGAAGAGAACCACATAATCAAGACACAGATTAGGGTGGAGACAGGCACCCC
Organism: Lontra canadensis; assembly: GCF_010015895.1. NCBI lineage: Eukaryota > Metazoa > Chordata > Mammalia > Carnivora > Mustelidae > Lontra > Lontra canadensis. The sequence goes on from NW_022631017.1 coordinate 21,335,270, forward strand.
TTGAATGACAAAGCTTCCCAGATCACATTTTTAGCCACATGTAATCAATAAGGACAGTTTTCCCTTCTAAAGAATTTAGATTAACAGCACCTGCTCCACGCACACCAGGGCAAAGGCAGAACACAATATGTTAAGGTAATTTCTCATAGGGATCGCCAAATGTCATTGAAGAGCAAAATCTGTGTTATGAGTTCACTGTGAAGTTCTAAATACTAATGTATTATTTTAAAATAATGCAAGACAGCAGCTCATGAACATGAATTTTAACCCAAATTACTTTAACTGTCTTTTTTTAAAGATTTTATTTATTTGTTTGACACACACACGCAGAGAGAGAGAGAGAGAGCGCCCAAGTAGGCAGAGCAGCAGGCAGAGGGAGAGGGAGAAACAGGCTCTCCACTGAGCAGGGAGCCCGATGTGGGGCTCAATCCCAAGACCCTGGGATCATGACCCAAGCCAAAGGCAGCTGCTTAACATACTGAGCCACTCAGGTGCCCCAACCCAAAATACTTTAAACACGGTTTTCTTACACAACTTACATACACAAGTTTTTAATCAAAAGTAGTTTGAAATATTATTTTTTATCAAACTAACAAGAATTCAACAATTTTCTTAAAGTTTGGTTTTATTTTGAGTTAATGCCATCATACTAATTCTGAAAAATAAATATGCAAGCAGTGAATATTCAGTTGCAATCCCTTTAAAATACAAATTATTTTCCACATTCCTAATGGGACAGCTCTGATTTTTTTGATAAATTAAATCAACTCTGCTATTTAATTAAAATATAAAGTTGGAGAGAGCTGTCATTTGCATCTACATTTTTAAAATACCATACAGCTGTGAAACTAGATTAAAAATACATTCATGTTTTTGTTATTTCTGAAATCTGGCCTGCAAACATGGTTACCAATATTGCTATTAATTAACAAGTTGTCACTTTATATTAGGCTGGAATTGTTTAATGCTCTCATTGCATCTTGAGCCTGGGTTTACACTGCAAAGTGCAATATGGAGGAAATCATATAGCTATTTCAGACCAAAGTATATTTGCTGTTGTGGAAGACATCAGGGAGTTGTGTCAGAATCAAACACCTTGGCTTTCCCCATTGAACCATCTCACTAGAATATTGAGCAATTGTTTTCATTTTTCTCAGGCATGTGGTCAGAATTAAAACAAAAAAAAAAGTATCTTTCAACTTTCAAGAAATAATATGTCTTACACATATAATTTATAAATAAACTTATTCTTTGACTCATTTAATCCTTTCTACACCCTTGTGTTAAGATGTTATTAACCTTATTTGTGAAAAACAAAATTGAAGTTCTAAAGAGTGGTTTATCTTGCCTCAATTTGCATAACTGATAAATGGCAAAGCTAATATTTGAACCCAGGTATTCTGATTACAAGTCCAATACTTTTTTCTAACTATTCCTGAAGAATATGAAAAAGCTATTAAAGACTGGGGTGGGGGGGAGCTTATAATTATAGTCTCTAGCATAAGCTTTGCAATAAGATGCGTATATGTTATTTAAATTAGTATTTGCTGAAATCTTGTGAAGTAGCTATTATTTTCTGTATTTTAGATGAACAGTTTTAGAGAGGATGAATATTTTGCCTAAAATGACACAACTGATGTGTCATAGAGCTTGCATTCAAATACCAGCCTGATGGATTATCCTAGACCTTTGCTAGTCAGTTCTTGCTCTCCAAACAAGTGGCATGGGCACCACCTGGAAACTTGGTAGATAGAAAGAATCCTGCACTACCCTGTCAAACTAATGAGCATTTTTCACAAGATCCCCAGAAGATTCATAAGCACATAAATGTTTGAAAAACACTGCTATATACTGTATTAGTCTAATATCAACATTTAATTTATTAAAGAGCATAGCAGAACACAAAGAGTCCACAGGCTCATATCTAGCCATCCCCTCTACACTACAAGCTCCTCAAGGGTGAAGTCAAAATTGTTCCCAGCAGTGGCATAAGGCCTGGTGCTAATAAATGTGTAATATGTGTTTGCTTCTTTGCTTCTTAACTGCATATATAAAATAAGTATTTGGCCAACACTTGTATTTGCTGCATGTATCAGGGGATGATAGACAGGGAGTAGGTTACTTTGGTTCTGCTGTGCCTATAATTAAATAAAATATAAAACTATCTTAATAAAATGTGATCTTTTTTTCAAAATATTATCTAGATAGCTTAGGTATTTTTAAACTGGGTTTGCTTCTTGGGTTTTTGGAAAATAGCATTTATGTTAGGAACTGAAGAGTTGCTCTAATATATGGCTATTTATATTCTGCTTCGAACCCTACAGAGAGGAAGGGATATAGTCAGGAGGCTTAGAATCTCTGCGAAGAGACACAGAGCTGCAGAGCTGGAGAAAGGAGTAGGATTCACAATGGGAAGGAATGACAATGATACAGGTCACTTTAGTGGTTTGGGTCTCTTGATAGATGGACGAGCAGAATATAAAAGAGATGGACTCAAGAGAGCTTTGGAAGATGTCCTAAGAAAAAAAGAAACAATATTATGCTATTAATATTATGTTATTAATAGTTGTCCTTTATATTAACATATTATAGCATAATATACAACATAGTATAGCATGTAACTATATATATATATAATATATTAGCATAACAATATATATTGATACTATATTAATAATAATTATATTATTAGGAGTTAAAAGATGGGAAAAGAAAGTAACATCTATTAAATGCTTACCACATGCTAGAAACTATGCAAGGTGTTTTCATATATTAGCCTGTTTAAATTTTGCAAAAATGTAGAGAGGCTTCCATTTTTCAGAAAAGGTAATAGAGACTCGAAGAGGTGAACCAATTTGTCTAAACCAGAATTTAACTCCTGCCATTTCCACTGTTCCAATCCTGCCTGAGATTCACAATCATCCAATGGGTTCATAAAATTATAAATATCTGAGCTCTTCATCTGTAAATTTCATTAATATCTACATATCTGTTTAAAATTCTGCAAATGTTTATGATGTACAAAGTTGAAGAACACTGCATTATACAATACTTCCTCTGATCCACGTGTGTAAAGCAGTATATTAAGAGAAACAGGGAAGAAAAATCAGACATCTTGCCCTCAAAGTCTACTTGGTCTGAAAAGTCAGTTTCAAAAATACCATGATATATGGGAAGATGATCTAATTCCAATGTTATTCCTTCAACCTCCCAATGAATGTGACTATTTTACTGGTCCTTGAGTACAAATAACCAATAATCAGATAACCACAAAACAAATACTCCCTTTACCTATTCAAATTCATGGTGAATCCATTTTCCCTACACCCACTTCAGAATAATTTTGACTCTTCACTTACCCCTCCACAGACACCAAATATTTTAAATTATGTCTTCATAAAGTTTTTTACCTTTTCTTATCAACCATGCCCACCAACTTTTTTCAGTCTAAATCATCATTACATTATTTGACATTGTTTACTTTTGCCACTTAGTTTCTGGTTGCCATATTGAATGTTAGCAAGAACATGGAGTAACCAGAGCTCTCATGTATTTTTTAATGGAAATTGTGAAGAGCTCTGCAAATTCCTCATAAAACTAAACACACGTCAACAAAATTAAACACATGCCAACTTTATGGTCCAGGAATTTCACTACTAAGTATTTTTCTCAGGAAGGAAAAATGTATACAGGAATATTCATAGAATCTTTTATTCATAATAGCCCCAAACTAGAAACAGCCCAGGTGTTCATCAATAGACAAAAAGATAAACTACAGTAAATTCATACAATGGAATACTACTCAGGTATAAAAAGGAATGAACTACTGATACAGCAAAGTAAATGAATCTCAAAGATAGTATACTAAATTAAAGAAAAAGAAAAACTGATCTATGGTCAAGAAGTATCAGAATATGGGTTACCTCTGAGGCAGCAATTAGAAAGGCCAACCAAAAACAGAAACAAGATAACTTTTGGAGTGATCATAATGTTATGTATCTTGGTAGAGGTTTGTTTTATAAATGTATGTGTAGTTGCCGAACTCATTTAATGGTACACTTAAGATTTGGACATTTATTGTATATTGATTTTACTTTCAAAAAATAACAGTAAACAAACACTGAACCCACTTTATTGATATACATGATGAAGTGTTTAGGGATGAAATATACTAATATATGGCAACTTACTTTTAAATGAATTAATAAACAAGAAGGATTGTCTTGTAGAAAGAGGGATATATAGATGGAAACGTGTGATCAAGTAAATGTACTTAATGTGTTAACTATGAAATTTATGAACGTTTGCTGTACAATTATTTCAATTTCTGTGCTTTGGGAAGGTTTTATAATAAAATGTTAGTGGAGAATGGGGATCTGACTTCCCATTACTTCCAATATACCACCCTTCTTGCAAGCATAGCTGACTTCTACTTGACCATCCCCATTCCTTTTCACATCTGTAAAGTTTAACTTATGAACCACATCCCCTTACCTTCTTTCATACTCAAACCCAGCCTTAAAGCATCAGACTAACCTCTTCCTCAAAACTATTGATGACTTATTCCATCTGAAGGGATATCTCCTTCTTACAATGAAGCTTAATCAATGTGATGGTTTTCACTTGTACTTGATTACATAGTGCAGTGAAGAGTGTTCTATTATAGTGATATAGCATAGTCCATGCACTAGAGAAATAACACCTAGTTTTAATTCCAGTTCCAGAACTTCCTCACCCAAGAGACTTGGGCTTGAGTTTTCTCACTTATAAAACCAGAAAACTACTATCTTCCTTAGATGATTACTGTGAGGAATAGATACATTAGTGTTAATTCCCCTGCCTGACACACAGAGCACAATAAATGTTAATAATTATTATTTTTTGGTACTTATACTAGTATCTTACAGTAATCTTAAATTCCATAAATTTCTTAACAACACAGGTTAACACATACATATTGTTTCACTTCATTCTTCTGCAAAAATGTATTAGGTTGAAAAACATAAAGTAGCCACTAAGAAAGTATTTGAATGAATGAAGAATGAATGAATGAGAAAATAAGTGCTTTAGTGTGTTTAACTAAACTAGTTTTCTGTCCTTACTATTTTTTTAGAGAAATATTAATACATTGCTGGAAGCTGTAATTTTATGCACTTCAAAAGCAAGAGGAAATCAAACATTCTACAGGATCATGGTAAGACTAGGCCCCACTCATCGGCACTGCAGTGATGACAACACAATCATTTTTCTGCAAAATGGAAGCATAAGAAACTTATAATCAGCTGGGTGAGAAAATTAGCAAGTTATACACCAAGTTGGAGGGTCCTACCTTACCGCAAATTCAGAAGGGCCCTACAGAAATTATTAATGAGTGTAGTCTTTTGGGAAGTCTATCAGAGATGAGTTTCCATCCCAAAAGCTTATACAAACTTTTCAGAACTCCAGGACCATAGAGTAATTAGAAATCATAACTGCCTATGTGTGAATAATCTCCTTCTTACATGACATAATGGGAATTTAAAGCTTATGCACAGACGGCTTTAAAATGTCAAGACAGTTATTCTGTACTTCTCACTACCCAGGACTTTTAGAGGAGTTTTCAGATCTATAACTTATACAAAAAACCTGGCTAGAGCACAATTCTAAAGAAAGCCTAATGTCTTTGTTCTGCTTTGAGGCTAAGGCTGGGTGATTTACTCCAACCTGGAGTCTTAGAAAGAAAGTTCCCAATCATAGAAAGATTGGAAAGAAGTTGTATACATGAACATACTATTGGAATATCTCATAGTACAGGCACCACAAAGGTCTGTGGCCAAATAAAAGGGTACATTTGGTGGGGGGGGTGGTATCTGTCCCTGCCTACAAACTAACTGGGCACATTTAAACAAGCAGCAGAAATTACTCATGCTTCCCTCAGAGTAGAAAAGGCTGGCTTGACTCTAACTGAGGTCTTTAAGGGCTAATGCCTCTAGGTTCACCAACAGAGGAGCTCTTCATCTAGGGGTTTCAATTTTTGGAGTCCTTTACTTACTACCCTTTACTAACAAGTGCCTCCTGTACTGGCTCTTGGTTATCACAGATTCAGTGGGTATCTACCTATGTGAGAGCAATGAGGACTCATTGCATGTGAAGGTTAGAGGACTTGTGTAGCAAGGTAACACCAACCCTAGAATTAATTTATAAATATTATTTTATTACATTAATTTATAAATATCATAATTCATTTAACATCTAAATCTCATAGTCTACTTCCCCACTACCCTAACAGTTCCTAATTGCCTAACTCATTAAGGAATGTATCCACCAAATAATCCCAATTATTTGCCTCAATCCCATAGTTTGTGATCTCTTCAGACTAACTCTTGTCCTTTCTTCTCTCAACTTTTATAGACTAGAATTGCTCTTTATAGTAGTCTGGCCTCTCAAAAGTTTATCTTAATACTCCAAGGTTTAGAAAACCCCTACATTTTTCAAACACAAGAAATAGATGGCAATACTGATAACTTGTATCAAATGTTCCCAAGCCCAGAACACTTAGAGCAGCTTCAACAACATGTAATAGTCATAAAAGAATGCATTTCCCTCTTTATTTGTTTTCTGTGAAAACTGTAACAAATTATCACAAACTTGGTGGATTTAAACAATAAAAATTTACTCTGTCACAGTTCTTTGAACCAGAACTCTAACATCAGTGTCATTGGCCAAGATCAAGGTGTGATCAGGGCCATACACTGCCTGTAAAGGAAGAATTGGTTCCTTGGCTCTTCCAGTTTCTGGTGGCTGCCAGCACTCCTTGGGTTATGGTCTCATCACTCCAATCTCTGCCTCTGTCTTCACATTATCTTCTTTTCTGCATGTTCATCTTCTTCTCTATCATCCATGGCGAATCTCCATCTGCTTTTCTCTTATAAGAACACATGTGATTACATTTAGGTTCTACCCTGATTAGTCAGGATAATCTCCCTATCTCAAAATCCTTAACTTAATCACATCTACAAAGACCATCTTTTTCCTTAGAAGGTAACATTTACAGTTTCCAGGGATTAGGATCTAACATCTTTGGTGGCCATTATTTAGTTTACTCTACCCTCCAGTCACCATCATCTCATTCGGAGTCCTTTCTGTGGTATCAGGGCATCATTTTTTCTCCTACTTCTTTCTATATACCATTCATCATATAAATTATATTTAGATATGTTTATATACTGACATGTACAAGAGTAAAGCTCATCCACTATGTATAAAGGAGGACTTACTCTGATAGATGAGATAATTTCAAGTAATTGTTAGGCAGAACAAACAAATACAAGGACAAAGGACAGTCCTGCATTAGCTAAGGTAAACCATCAAGTTCCTTTTGCCTTAATCATGGGCATATCAAGGCACACCATAGGAAAGGGTATATAAAACATACCCATAAGATGGTTTTAAGATAGTACTAAGTGAAACAGGCTAAGACATAAGTCAAGAGAGCTCAGGGAAAGTTGTATTGGCCCTTTGGGGCCATTTGACTCAAAATAGAAAATGAGATGAGACAAGTTCATGAGTCTACTAGCAATACTGCTATCACAGATTTTATAGACTTCTTTGCTTGTACTCTTAATATTTTCTGAACTCTCTGTGCTTCCCCTGGTTATTTATTCATTCCCTCATTCATTTAATCCACAAATATTTATTGAATGCCCCGTATGTGCCAGGCACAGCATTATCCCCAGAGTATGCAACCGTTAACAAAACAGATCTGTTTCTACCCTTCTTGGGCTTACAGTGTGAGAGAGTAATTCCCTGCTGTTTAAGAGTAGGAAATCACTGACTACCTTATCATGTCTATGTTGAGGAGCCCAGGGCCAGTTGCTTATTAAGAGCACATCATGAAAATAGGAGTGAGTCTAGAGTATGCAAGTCCTAAGACAAATATGAAAATAAAGGAAGGAGATCCAGAGCAACTCAATCAGCTCTGCCCCCTCACTTGAAGATTCCTCTTCCAGGGAAAACCCATGATGTTCCTATATTTTGTTTTAACAAAGAAGTTACAGTTGCTATAGAACAAGGGTCTTGAGAACTCTCAGAGAATCAAAAGAACAACGTGATGATCCCTCTCACGAGCCTGCTACAGAGCAGCTCTGGTTTCATCTGGTTTACATCTTGGGCTTTTAAACAAAGAGTTCTACAGTAAGAGAATGAAGATTGAATACTCTGCTCCTTAGAGGAGCAGACCCCCATAGTGACCAAGAAACCTCCTGCAATGTGACATGCATGGGAAACAGCTCCAAATGCAAGCACCATGAATGGGGGGTACATCTTATATGAAAGAAGGACTATTAAATTATGCTTAACCAATGACAGTGGCCAGTGTATTGATGATAAACTGATTCTTTCTGGTATTTCATTTCTTTCTCATGTAACAGGAGAGATAACCAGGAAGGGCATGAAAAAAGGCAAACATGTTTCTCACAATACTTGTCACCTGTCATGTCATTATTTCCCTGCTCATGTTCTGAATGTTCTTCCCTTTTGAAGCATTTTATATCTCTATGAGTTTTTGAAGAACTGTTCCTGGGGATTGAAAACACAAGGATCACAGGACTTGCACAAGTTAATTAAAAAAAAAAAATGAGTTGGGTTCTAGAGGTTTGATGAAAACCTCTTCTTACCAATTGCATATGTATCACTTTTAGTTATCTTGTGAACCTTTAGAAAAATAAGTGAAACTCCTATTTCCCAGACTACACTAGCCTCTAAGTAAGATAAGGTAATCACAACAACAATCACAGTATGTTCTGGCTCTATTTCTGCACAATCTAACTTTTAAAAAACTCTCCCCAAACGGTTCTGAGTCTTTTTCAGTGGCATCTTATGCTGTGGCACCTACTAAGATCAGGCCTTTCATTTTTGCTCACAGTCACAATTTCTTTAGTCACCTTTAACATCAAAAGTGGCAGCTATACCATGATGATCACAAAGACTTATAATGAACTGGTTAAGAGTTCTAGCACTTTAATCAGACTGCTCAAATCTGATTTGAGACTGAAGGGACCTGAACAATAGAAGTAAAGACAGTTCAAAGATGTCTGCAAGCACTAAATACCACATGGGACAGTGGGTTTATGCTCACATAAACAGGAAAACAATGATAAGGACCAAATTGCTGAACCCACTTCCCCAGTGCCTTGGCTCTGCTTGCCCCAGTGTTTCAGAATGCAAATACAATTCTAGGAAGAGAAATGGAGTATATTGAGAACATTATCCCAATACTTTTCTACTTCCAGAGGAATCATGTTCATATAGACAATAAAGTTCTATTTTCTGATCACTTGAATTCATTAACTGATAACTTTTTTCCTTTATGTAAAATTATTTAAATGATTAATCATGCAAAATTAAGTATTCATTAAGTCTAAATATATAATTATAATACATAATTATAAAGTTATATTGACAATAATGTTTAACATTCTATATAATTAACTACTATAAAACATTAATAGTTTATGCATCTTCTTAGATAATTCATTTCTCAGACAATATTCCCCCCAAAATATTTCCCAATTTTTCAGCTTTTCATTGCTTTGTAAATGGTTTATTAAATCAATTGGAGTCCTACATTTATAGTTATGGAGAAAAGAATGTATGTTCTATTCCAATGAATCAAGAACACAAGCTATAATGAGGCAGTGTTAGAAGGGGCCCAAACTCTCAAGACCATGGCCCCTTTGAGAAAAGGCTTTTAGACATGTAAATTGAAAGCTGTCCTTTCTCAGTCATTCTCCTTGTTTATTTAAAGAAGTTTCCAGCTAATCTCCTTAAGTACAACCAAAAACTAAATCTGCATCTGCTAAATTTCCCTTTAAGAACTGAAAAACACATTGCCATTTAACGGAGGCTAAGTTAACCCCCTCCCAACACACCAACAACCACTGCACCCAAAAACTTCAGCCGCACAAGGGAGACTCGGCAACAGAGTATTGTTTTAAGAGAACAATAGATCTTCTTATAGATTCACTGGAGACAAGAGCAACAAAGCAACTACTGGAAAGTCTGGTAAATCTTTGCATGCATCTGGAATTGATAGGAAGAAATGACATAGGACCATTATTTGTCTTATATGAATTCAAAAAGTCATCTTGTTGAGCACTGTATTATTTTCCTAGGGATATTTGTACTTCAACATAGCGTAGCTCTTTCTTGTACACAGAGTACATGATGAATGAATAGTGCAAGGGACGTTGGTTTCAAAGTTCTCACCCTCCAAAACTGAATTTACCAAGACGCTTCTAATTACACAATAGTTCTTCTAAATGAAAGCTCACAACAACAAAACTCACAGTAGGGGATTTTAATGGATAGTATAATATTGAGTAATTGACTCTTTAGCCCTTGAAGTGGTGCTCAGCTTATTTTTTAAATTTTTTTTAATTTTTTTATAAACATATAATGTATTTTTAGCCCCAGGGGTACAGGTCTGTGAATCGCCAGGTTTACACACTTCACAGCACTCACCATAGCACATACCCTCCCCAATGTCCATAACCCCACCACCCTCTCCCTACCCCCCTCCCCCCAGCAACCCTCAGTTTGTTTTGTGAGATTAAGAGTTTCTTATGGTTTGTCTCTCCCGATCCCATCTTGTTTCATTTATTCTTTTCCTACCCCCCAAAACCCCCACGTTACATCTCCACTTCCCCATATCAGGGAGATCATATGATAGTTGTCTTTCTCCAATTGACTTATTTAGCTAAGCATAATACCTTCTAGTTCCATCCATCCATCTCCAATTGACTTATTTAGCTAAGCATAATACCCTCTAGTTCCATCGTCACAAATGGCAAGATTTCATTTCTTTTGATGGCTGCATAGTATTCCATTGTGTATATATACCACCTCTTCTTTATCCATTCGTCTGTTGATGGACATCTATGTTCTTTCCATAGTTTGGCTATTGTGGACATTGCTGCTATAAACATTCGAGTGCACGTGCCCCTTTGGATCACTACATTTGTATCTTTAGGGTAAATACCCAGTAGTGTGATTGCTGGGTCATAGGGTAGCTCTATTTTCAACTTTTTGAGGAGTCTCCATGCTGTTTTCCAGAGTGGTTGCACCAGCTTGCATTCCCACCAACAGTGTAGGAGGGTTCCCCTTTCTCCACATCCTCACCAGCATGTGTCATTTCCTGACTTGTTAATTTTAGCCATTCTAACTGGTGTGAGGTGGTATCTCATTGTGGTTTTGATTTGTATTTCCCTGATGCCGAGTGATGTGGAGCACTTTTTCATGTGTCTGTTGGCCATCTGGATATCTTCTTTGCAGAAATACCTGTTCATGTCCTCTGCCTATTTCTTGATTGGGTTAGTTGTTCTTTGGGTGTTGAGTTTGCTAGGCTCTTTATAGATTTTGGATACTAGCCATTTATCTGATATGTCATTTGCAAATATTTTCTCCCATTCTGTCAGTTGTCTTTTGGTTTTGTTGACTGTTTCCTTTGCTGTGCAAAAGCTTTTGATCTTGTTGAAATCCCAATAGTTCATTTTTGCCCTTGCTTCCCTTGCCTTTCGCGATGTTCCTAGGAAGAAGTTGCTGCAGTGGTACTCAGCTTTTAAAGTTAAAGGCAACTAGACCTGGATGGAAAGGTACAATTAATAAGGAGAAGAAATAGGACCAGAAACCAAAATAATTTCCTTTTTACCGCATTTCTTCCTCCATACACATTTCATACATCAACAAAGAGGGCTATCTTGCTTACTATCTCATCAAGGCATATTATTTTATTGAAGATACTGAATGGAAAAGCAATTGGACTCAGGTAATAAGAGTTCATTTTTTCATATTCTGAATAATTACACTATTACTGATATTAATAATTATTTGTTATTATTAGCTACCATTTTTAAGCACCAAGATACTGTGGTAAGACTTAAGCATTAAACTAATTTTGTCATCAACCTATGTGGTACTATAATATTCCTCCTACAGAGAGGAAAATGGAAGTATACAAGTAAGTATGTTGATTAAGTTCACACAGTAAGCGCTGAAGAGGTATTCAAAGATGGGGCTTTCTAAATCTATTAGGATAGAGGAGATTTTGACTAAATAGATATTACCTCTCAAATATACTTTTTTTTTTTTTCTATTTGACTAGAATTGTAGAAATGCTCAGTTGTAGAAAAAACCTAAACAGACTGGTTCTGGATCCCTTGTTAAGATTTTAAGTTCCTATATAAAATCAATTGTTACCTTTTATAATAAGGATCTGGTGTTTCAAGCAAATAATACAGAACCAACTTCTTTCTCACATGGAATCTCCTTGAGCAAAGAGTCAAGAGTTTTCAGAGAGTGTCCCACCTATTCAGGCAACATTGGGACAATTCTAAATCTAACCTGCTTCTCAGTGGAAACACTATTGATATTTGAGGTGAAACAATGATTTGTAGTGCTGAATTGTCCCAGTCAGTGCAGGACATCGCATCCTTGACTACCACCCAGTATATATCAATGGTGCCAAAAAGCCCCCACACAAATACAAACCCCTCTGGGGGTGATACTGCCTCTAGCAAAGAACCCTGGAGTTCATTCTTTCAATGTTCTCTAGTCATCAGGCAGCTGCTATATACCTGCAAAAAAGCGGTCCTGACCTTTCCCTGCGGTCTTACATCATTTTTATTCTAGTCCACAAATGTTAGGAGCTGATAACATGAGGCCATAGGCAGATCTGGACTGAGCCACTGCTCTGGGGCAAAACTAGAAGATCATGGGAGAAGGGCTAAGGAGTCAGATCAGAATGTGTAGGGCGCCTGGGTGGCTCAGTGGGTTAAAGCCTCTGCCTTCGGCTCAGGTCATGGTCCTAGGGTCCTGGGATGGAGGCCCGTATCAGGCTCTCTGCTCAGCGGGGAGCCTGCTTCCTCCTCTCTCTCTGCCTACTTGTGATCTCTCTCTCTGTCAAATAAATAAATAAAATCTTAAAAAAATTTAAAAAAAAAAAGAATGTGTAGAAGTGGAAAGACAGTCAGTCACCATACTGAGTCATAATCATTAATGGGAAGGAAAAGAAAGAGAAAACACATTAGGAGGTGCATGTCTCCAGTTCACTGGAAAAAAGTAGCAGTAGTAAGCCCATTTCAGGCTCCAGTTGTCTGGTTGCCAACTTCCCACATGCTATTGGTTCATGACATGGTAGTTCTCTGTCTGTAACCTAACAGTGCTTTCTGACTTTACAGTCACTCCTCAGTCACCTAGTAACTACCCATAAGCCTCACAAAAAACAAGCCAACTGTCTACTTTCACGTCTGTTGCAACTTATGCTTGAAATATGTCACTAGAGGACTAAAGAGCTTGATGTCCCGTTCAGCACAGTTTGAGTTATATTTTTGAAAGAGGATGTTTGGGCAATGACACACAAATTACATGCACAAAGCCAAATTAATTATTTGCAGATATGTAGTATAATTATATGGGTTTATGCTATCCATCTGTGAACCTTAGTCTCCCCTGCAAGTACTGCTTACAATAAAAACAGTTTAGTAGCTTTAAGAAAAATGTATTATACTTACATTTGCACAAAAGGAAAGCATTCATTATTTGATGGCATTCATGGGCTTCTATGAGTGGAGGAGACCTCGATAGGCCAACTGGTCCATTCTCTGACATTTAAGAAGAATCAGTTTTAAACAAACTCTGAAATATGGTGGCAAGGAAGTATCACAGCCACCTGAAGAAATACTTCATTATTGAGTATCTTTTACACTCAGGAAATTCTTCTTTTACTGTATCTACATTTCCTGCAGCAATTTAAACCATTCAAAAATGATCTGGTACCCACTGATCCCAGAAAACACCCAGTTGTCTCCTCTATGTTAGAATAGGTCATGGCTCAGGGTTGTTATTCAATGATTTCTACCTCCTCTTTATTCTTATTTTTTATAAGATTTTATTTATTTATTTGACGGAGAGAGACACAGTGAGAGAGAGAACACAAGCAGGGGGAGTGGGAGATCGAGAAGCAGGCTTCCTACATAACAAGGAGCCTGATGCTGGGCTGGATCCCAGGACCCTGGGATCACGACCTGAGCCCAAGGCAGACCCTTAATAACTGAGCCACCCAGGAGCCCCATTTACCTTCTCTTTAAATTGAGTGTTATCAGTACAATTAGGCTTCCCTAATGGGTCTTGTTTAATAAAACTTAAAAAGATTTTTAATGATAAAGAAAATTGTGGGGCACTGGGTGGCTTACGGGTCTGCCTTAGGCTCAGGTCATCTGGGATCAAGCCTCACCTGTGGCTCCTTGCTCAGCAGGGGATCTACTTCTCCCTCTCCCTCTGCCCCTCCTCCCTGTTTGTGTTCTTTCTCTCTCTCTCAAATAAATAAATAAATCTTAAACAAAAAAAAGGAATGAAAATTGTACAATAAGACTGGACAATGCAGGATTACAAAATGACAGGAAGTTCCTCTCAGGGGTCCTTATATGTATTTTTTAAATTTGTATTGCTATCACCTTAGCTTATAAAATAGCATCAGTCTCTGGCTGTGTGCTTTCATGTCCAAGTACCTCATTATTATAGTACAATGATGTAAGAGTGGACTTGGCAATCACATAAGTTATAGAAAAAGGTAAAAAAAAAAAAAAAAAAGAAAAAAAAAGAGGTTGGAGTGACTGCCTTTGCCATGGCTGTTAGGGTTGCTTTACAGTAGTGACCCTTCAGTTTCATCTTCTAGAATTGAGAAGGAACTTTCTAACTGTGAAGAGGGAGTTACTTTTAGAATATTATATGATATAAATGGATGGAACCAAAAAATAGACTCATGTTTTCATGCATACCAGCTTGCTGATACACAGGTTAAAGGGAATAAAATGATGGAAGGAAAGTAAAATGTATTGAGCACTGTCTATAAGCTGGATGCATCACATATATGGTTTTATTTCATCTTTGCCATGGTTGTATACACTGACCCAGATTTTACTCATGAAAAACTCAACAGTTCAGAAGGGCTAATACTGTGCCTGGGGTCAGACAAATGGTAAGTGGTGGAACAAGGAGGAGAGCCCAGGACTGGCTTTTCTGTGTTTATCATATTACTCTCTTATTCCAAAACTGATAGACAGACCAAAACTTATAGATAGGGAGATAGATGATAGACAGATAGATAGAGAGATAGTCAGGTCATGAGAACCTTGATTACACTGCTAACAAATTTGTATTTTATAGGCTGAAGAGAGTTGGAATTTTTATAACTTTAGTTTTAGAAAAAAATTATAAAAACAACTCTCACAATAGTGTGGATCAGAAATTTAACACAAGAGAAATGATTTCAGAAACATGTTGTCAGAGGTTAAAGCAATAGTCTAGGGAAGACCCAGTGAAGATCTAACCGAAGGCCATAGCAGTGAGGATAATATGGAACAAAGAGATTCACAAGCTCTTTCAGTTTTTATCTCTTGGGTTTGGTGACTGCTTTGATGTGGGAATGAAGGTTTCTGAGTCTGGGATCACTCCCAGTTTACTAACTTTGGCAGAAGATGGGATGTGGTAAATAATGGTACTATAAATCAAGATAGTAAATACCAAAAGAAGCAGCCAGTTTGGAAGTAAATAATGAAGAGTTCAGTTTTAAAAATATGTTAAATTTGAAATAAATATATCCTATAGGTAAGGAGCCTTCTCAGAACAGCTGAGGGTTGGTAGAGAAGAGAAAAATCATCCTGAGAAAAGACATAGAGTCAGGAGAACATGGGCTTAGGAAAAAACCTCCAGGGCCATCAACATTTTAAAAAATTTCCATATAGAACAGGAAGTGGGTATAGAAGAGGAAGGGGAGCAAGGGGTGGAAAGTGAACCAGGAGGTATGGTATCTTAGACTCTGAGACAGGGGCATACTGAAGAACAAATAATGGTGAGTGGAGACAAATTATACTGGAACTTGTAAGAACCTACCGGTTTCAATCATTAACATTAATGGTATTATGGTCCAGAGAAGCATAAGTAAAGTTATTTGGGCTAAAGAATAGTGGTGGTGAATTAATTAAATTATTAACTAAATCAAATAAAGAATTAATGAGAAGTGACAAAGTAGAGATAATGAAATAAAGTGCATTTTTAGGAGCTTGGAATATAATAAATGAGTTGAATATACAAAAATCTTAAGTAAATTTACTATGTCTTTAAAAGTCTTCAGTAGGGATAATCCTCCCCTGCTCCTAGATTAGGAGATTCCGTAACTGCCATAACTAGGCAGATTCCATAACTTTTCTTTCAGTTAATAAAAATTCTTGTAGGCACTTCAAATTACAAATCCATCCTCATTTCACTAAGTAAAATTGTCCAAACAATATAATAAACGAGATTTCAATGTTTGATCCAAGATAAATATTTCCCTTGGTGGGGAGTGGGGGAGTTCCAAGAAGGCACCTCAACTAAGATGACACATCCTACCATCCACACCTCAGCCCCTTACTTAGAAGTAGCCTCAACAACTTCCACTGTTGCCTCATCTCCTGGTACTGTGTGTTTTCTCAGCCTCCTCAAGTCTGCCATGGTGCAAGCAAAGTGACTCTGCACTTAATCACATCTCCCAGGACTTGTGGAGACTCTGGTTCTCTTCCCATTTCCAAATTCATGAGAAAGCCCTGCATTGCAAGGCACAAGGTCTAGCTTTCCAAATGGCTGCATGGAGAGGCCTGGGAACACATCCTGGAAGGGTCAAGGGTAGGGCAGTTAATGCCTCATGAGTTGAATTTGTACCAAAAAGAGATAAGAAGTGGAAAACAGCCCGGTGATGCCTCTCCATTACTTCCAGTGAGGGAGTAATCTAAGGCAAGGTGATTCTACAAAGCCTGTCTGGAAGATATACTTTGAAAACAAGCAACCACCTAACATACTGCCTGGTACATGTGTTCTCTCTTTTCCTGCCTCACTGTCCTTTTCCCTTGATCTTACTACATTGAGATTACACCTTCCACACAGTCAAAGCCTATAAGTTTTCAGCAGGGTTTTCTTAGGGAACTCAGGCCAAGACAGAGGAGGTTGTCTTCTTTTCTCTTTCTTCCCATTAGACAGCAGTTTTTTTCTCTAACCCCTTGAGAGCAGATTTCATAGGCACTGTTATGCTATGGCTCTCTATCCTCTGTTTAACACTTATTCTTTCTCTCCCTGGGCACTTTGTGGAGACTTACTGGCGATTTTCTGACAACTCCCTTAACTCGGGCAGTGCCTCTCTTTAGGCTGCCTGTTTCAAATTCCCCACTATTGTTTCCAGTGATACAACTCACAGCTTCTTACTTTTGGACACCACTACCCAGGAGGACACATTTGTTCTCAGATGTGAATCAAACTCAAGTCTACAATTTCCTCCAACTGCAGAGAATACACATATATATAGACAACAACACACATTTATATTATATATTTATAAATTTATGTGTATATGTGTGTATCATTCATATACATACATATTGATGATACAAGATTCTTTAAGTGGTCCCGTTGAAGCCCTTATAAGATCTAGAGTTGACAACTTGTACCTTTCATTCTTAAGGGCAGAGGGGAAGAGGGATATAGACTCACAGAACTCCAAATGTTCTCCTCAAATATCTGTCTCAAAAAATATTCTCCTTTATTTCTAACCCTAGATGATTCTATATTCTTAGTATGTGAGGAGTATGAAATTCTATACGTGATCTACTATGTCCTCTATATTTATCATATATATATATATATATATATATACATAAATACTATATCCTTTATATATATCCTCTACTATATCCTCTAAAATTAAGCATCTACTGGTTTGCATAGAACAAATCCAAGCTTAATAACTTCATAATGAAAAGGATGAGAAATAACATAGTAGCTAAAGAAAGGAATAGAGTTTAAGAAGTATTTACAATTTTTATTTTATTTTGATGGAAAGTGAAAATGATTTATGTAGGTTCAAAATTCTGCTTGCATGGACTTAGTCAAGAAGAAAATATTTAAAATATATATATTAACAAAAGGATATTCATTTTCTTAGTTTCCTAATCTGCAAAGTGGAGCTAATAATATCAATTAACATACAGCAGTTGTGAAAATTAAATGGAAAAAAAAAAGTGAAATGTGTTAATTCTCTCTGGCCCAGAATAAGAGCTCAAAGAATCTGGAATTTGAATATTAAGCCAAAAATACTTAAACATTTGCCGGAATCATAACATAGATTTTTTTTTAACTCAACTCTTAATCTAGCAGTTATTCAGTGTTTTAGTAACTTGGATGAGAGTAATCTGAATGGATTTATGTTTCATAAATCTAAAACCCCTTTCTTTTCAAGATATCTGCCTATTGGCTTTAATATTAATCTCTCTCTTTTATTTTCTTTAATTCCTAGTATAATTCATATATATGTATGAACATACATGATGCTTTAGCCCAGGTTCTTTTCTCTTTCCAGGAAAATTCTGATCTTTTATGATTTCATCATAACTGTTTTCCCTGGAGTTATTTGACCCAGTTGTTTCATTTAACTACAACTAAGTCACCCAAATCTGCTGACTCCACTTTTCTATTGAGGCAACATTCACCTTTAATAAAGTAATGACAATAGAAGACTAACAGACACTGAGTGGTTGTGTGTAAGCTTCTGTGTAAAAGAGATCATTTGCATCAATACCCACAGTGATTTTGTGAGACATGTATTTTTATTATCCCCATTTCACAGAAATCTCTTAGAGAGATTAGGTTTTCAAAATTATTCTTTCCCCCTGAACTGGCTAATATCTTAAAAGCAACAAATTTTTAGAAAGGACAGGAATCCTAGTAAGGAGGCAAAGTGCTATAACTCCTTACCCAGATGTAGTGACATCCCATGGAGCAACCTTTGTCCCCACTGTGACATGAGTCAGTGCTAGCACTCTATCCACCTCAGAAACACACCTTACCCATAATAAATCCACAGAGATTTTTACTGAAGAATTCATGGTATAATACAGAAGAATATTTATGTTGCAAAACTGCATAAAATCCTCCTTGGGATTTTCTTTCTCTAAAAAGTCCTTCCGCCAAACCAAGCATTTCATCTCCCTTTTCCTTCCTCTCTTTATCCCTTAAGAAAGAGAATCACCTGTTTGAATATACCACTGAACAAACAAAGTTAGAACAAACAAACAAAGGCAGTTCAAGGAGTATCAACAGTTTTACTTAAGCATGCTCCTTCAGTTAGCATGGGAAGAGGGTGTCTGTCTCACCCACCTATCTCTAGTGGCCTATCCAATTTATCCATTATATACTTAATACTCATTAGGGATCGAGAGTGGAAAGACAGATTTTGATACTAGCAAGAGATTCTTCTCACTAGTCCTTGTTGAACTAGGACTAGAACTAACTCCCTAAAAGCAAAGACCAAAACACATAATAGAGAACAGGATGAACATGCCTTCTTAGACACTAGAATAGATGATACCAAGCTTCTTCTCTGTGAGTTCTATGTATTATTAAGTGTTTGAATCAACCCTTGTGAACCACTATGCCAAATTCTGAATTAGCCTTTTAATATAAACTGTCAGTGGTATATTTAGGTGTGGGTTACTCCAGAAATAGAGGAAAAGCAGAGATGCTTCCTATTTAGAATAAAAGAAAAAAAAATAAAGAACAAGAGAAAGGAAGAAGGAATGATAAAATCATAGTAGAAATGTAAACTTTTCTTTACCAAACTGTCTTTTCTAGAACCATGTTTCCTAGTTTTGTCAAACTCTGATTTAGATGTAAGTTTTCCTTAAAACACATTCATTTTATTGTTATTTATTTATAATTATTTTAAGGTATTTATTTATTTGTTTATTTTAAATTATTTTTTAAGTAGGCTCCATGCCAGCATGGAACCCAATGTGGGGTGTGAACTCATGACCCTGAAATCGAGACTTGAGCTGAGATCAAGAGTCAGATGCTTAACTAACTCAGCCACCCAGGCATCCCAAAACAAAGAAATTTTAGAGAGAATGTGAAAATAACTATATTTTGTAAGTTTCTCTTTCATATCAGATTTTGAGAACATAAGTCTCATTTTTTGTCACAACTAAATATATATTACTAGTAATGCTCTTACCCTATGTGAGAAAATTTTTTAAGTTTTTTATTTAAATTCTGGTTAATGTACAGTGTAATATTAGTTTAAAGTGATTAAATATAGTGATTCAACACTTCCATACAACACCCAGTGCTCATCACAACAAATGTACTCTTTAATCCCACCACCTATTTTACCCATACTCTAACCCACCTCCTGCCTGGTAACTATCAATTTGTTCTCCATAGTTAAGAGTCTGTTTCTTGGTTTTTCTCTCTCTCTCTCTCTCTTTTGGTTTCCCCTTTGCTCATTTGTTTTGTTTCTTAAACTCTACATATGAGTGAAATCATATGGTATTTGTCTTTCTCTGACTGACTTTTTTCATTTAATATAATACTCTTCAGCTCCATCCATGGCATTGCAAATGGAAAGATTTCAATCTTTTTATGCCTGAGTAATATTCCATATATATAAATATATATATATATATATATATATATATATATATATATATATCATCTTTATTCATTCACCTATGGATAAACACTTGGACTGTTTCTACAGTTTGGCTATTTTAGATAATGCTGATATAAACACTGGGGGAGGGCATGTATCCCTTTGAATTAATACTTTTTTATTCTTAAATATCTAGTAGTCCAATTGCTGAATATAAGGTAGTTCTATTTTTTAGCTTTTTGAGAGTCCTCCATACTGTTTTACAGTGACTGCACCAGTCTGCACTCCTACCAATAGTGTAGGAGGGCTCCCCTTTCCCCACATCCTCATCAACAATGCCTGCTATTTCTTGTGTTCTTGATTTTAACCATTTTGACAGGTGATATCTCATTGTAGTTTTGATTTGCATTTCCCTGATGAGTGATGTTGAGCATCTTTTCATGTGCTGTAGGCCATTTGTGTGTCTTCTTTGGAAAAGTGTCTAATCATGTCTTCTGCTTATTTTTTAATTGAACTACTTGGTTTTGGCAGATAATCACATCAAAAAATGGGCAGAAGACATGAACAGACACTTCTCCAAAGAAGATATGCTAATGGCTAACAGACATATGAAAAAATGTTCATCATCACTAGCCATCAGGGAGATTCAAATCAAAACCACATTGAGATACCACCTTACACTAGTCAGAATGGCCAAAATTAACAAGACAGTAAACAACACGTGTTGGAGAGGATGTGGAGAAAGGGGAACTCTTACACTGTTTGTGGGAATGTAAGTTGGTGCAGCCACTTTGGAAATCAGTGTGGAGATTCCTTAAATAGTTAAAAATAGAGCTGTCCTATGACCCTGCCATTGCACTACTGGGTATTTACCCCAAAGATACAGATGTAGTGAAAAGAAGGGCCATCTGTACTCCAATGTTCATAGCAGCAATGGCCACAGTCTCCAAACTGTGGAAAGAACCAAGATACCCTTCAATGGACAAATGGATAAAGATATGGTCCATATATACAATGAAGTATCATGCCTCCATCAGAAAGGATGAATACCCAACTTTTGTATCAATATGGACTAGACTGGAGGAGATTATGCTGAGTGAAATAAGTCAAGCAGGGAGAGTCAATTATCATATGGTTTCATTTACTTGTGAAGCACAAGGAATAACATGGAAGACATTGGGAGAGGGAGAGAAGAAGTGATTTGGGGGAAATCGGAGGAGTAGACAAACCATGAGAGACTGTGGACTCTGAGAAACTAACAGAGGGTTTTGGAGGGGAGGGGGGTGGAGTGTTGAGTGAGCCTGGTGGTGGGTATTATGGAGGGCATGTATTGCATGGAGCATTGGGTGTGGTGCATAAACAATGAATTCTGGAACACCGAAAAGAAAATAAAAATGAAAAAAATTATTTGGTTTTGGGATGTTAAGCTTTATAAGTTCTTTATATATTTTAGATACTCCTGATCATATATGTCATTTGCAAATATCTTCTCCCATTCTGTAGGCTGCCTTTTTGTTTTGTTGATTGTTTCCTTAACTGTGTAGAAGATTTTTATTTTGATGAAGTCCCAATAGCTTATTTTTGGTTTTGTATTCCTTCCCTCATGAGATATATCCAGAAAGGACTTGCTACAGCCTAGGTCGAAGAGGTTGCTGCCTGTGTTCTCCTCTAAGATTTTTATAGTTCAAATCTCACATTTAGGTTCTTAATCCATTTTGAATTTATTTTTTGTATGGTGAAAGAAAGTGGTTTAGATTCATTCTTTTGCATGTTGTTGTCCAGTTTTCCCAAGACTGTCGAAGAGACTATCTTTTTCTCATCAGATATTCTTTCCTGCTTTGTCAAAGATTGACCATATATTTGTGGTTTCATTTCTGGGTTTCCTATTCTGTTTCATCGATCTATGTGTTTATTTTTGTGCCAGTTTCATACTGTCTTCATTACTACAGCTTTGTAATATGATTTGAAGTCCAGAATTGTGATGCCTCCAGCTTTGCTTTTCTTTTTCAAGGTTGCTTTGGCTATTTGCGGTCTTTTGTGCTTCCATACAAATTTTAGGACTCTAAATTTCTAGCTCTCTGAAAAATGCTTTGGTATTTTGATATATTGATATATTTAATATATATATAGATATATTTTGATATTTTGATATTTTGTATTAAATTTGTAAATTACTTTGTATAGTATAGACATTTTAATATTATTTGTTCTTCCAATTCACAAGCATAGAATGTCTTTCCATTTCTTTGTGTCACCTTCAGTTTCTTTCATCAGTGTTTTACAGTTTTCAGAGTACAGGACTTTCACCTCTTTGGCTAGGTTTATTCCTAGGTATCTTATTACCTTTTGGTGCAATTGTAAATGGAATTGATTCCTTGATTTCTCTCTCTGCTGTTTCATTATTGGTAAATAGGAATACAATAGTTTTCTGGATGTTGATTTTGTATCCTGAGACTTGAATGAATTCAGGTATCAGTTCTAATAATTTTTTGGTGGAGTCTTTTAGGTTTTCTATATAGAGTATCATGTCATCTGCAAATAGTAAAAGTTTTACTTCTTTGTTGATTTGGATGCCTTTTTGTTGTTGTTGTCTAATGCTGTGGCTAGGTTTTCCAGTACTGTGATAAATAACAGTGGTGAGAGTGGACATGCCTGTCCTGTTCCTGACTATAGAGGAAAACTCTTATTCATTTCCCTTTCAGGAGGATATTAGCTGTGGGTTTTCATAGATTGCCTTTATTATGTAGAGGTATGTTCCCTCTAAACCTACTTTGTTGAGGATTTGTGTTTGTTTTTGTTTTTGTTTTTTAATTAACATATCATGTATTATTTGCCCCAGAGGTACAGGTCTGTGAATCATCAGGCTTACACAATTCACAGCACTCATCATAGCACATAACCTCCCCAATGTCCATAACCCAGCCACCCTATCCCTAACCCCCCCAGCCCCCAGCAACCATCAATTTGTTTCATGAAATTAAGAGTCTTTTATGGTTTGTCTCCCTCCCAATCCCATCTTATTTCATTTTTACCTTCCCTACCCCCCCACCCTCCACCTTGCCTCTCAAATTCCTCATATCAGAGAGATCATATAATAATTGTCTTTCTCTGATTGACTTATTTCACTCAGCATAATACCTTCTAGTTCCATCCATGTTGTTGCAGATGGCAAGATTTCATTTCTTTTGATGGCTGCATAGTATTCCATTGTGTATACATACCACAACTTCTTTATCCATTCATCTGTTGATGGACATTTAGTTTCTTTCCATAGTTTGGCTATTGTGGACATTGCTGCTATAAACATTTGGGTGCATGTCCCCTTTGGACCACTACACTTGTATCTTTAGGGTAAATACCCAATAGTGTGATTGCTGGGTCATAGGGTAGCTCTATTTTTAACTTTTTGAGGAACCTCCATGCTGTTTTCCAGAGTGGCTGCACCAGCTTGCATTCCCATCAACAATGTAGGAGGGTTCCCCTTTCTCCGCATTCTCGCCAACATCTGTCCACTTCCTGACTTGTTAATTTTAGCCATTCTGACTGGTGTGAGGTGGTATCTCATTGTGGTTTTGATTTGTATTTTCCTGATGCCGAGTGATGTGGAGCACTTTTTTATGTGTCTGTTGGCCATCTGGATGTCTTCTTTGTAGAAATGTCTGTTCATGCCCTCTGCCTATTTCTTGAATGGATTATTTGTTCTTTGGGTGTTGAGTTTGATAAGTTCTTTATAGATTTTGGATACTAGCCCTTTATCTGATGTCGTTTGCAAATATCTTTTCCCATTCTGTCAGTTGTCATTTGGTTTTGTTGACTGTTTCCTTTGCTGTGCAAAAGCTTTTGATCTTGATGAAGTCCCAATAGTTCATTTTTGCCCTTGCTTCCCTTGCCTTTGGAGATGTGTCTAGAAAGAAGTTGATGCAGCTGAGTTCGAAGAGGTTGCTACCTGTTCTCCTCAAGGATTCTAATGGATTCCTGTCTCACATTGAGGTCTTTCATCCATTTTGGGTCTATTTTTGTGTGTGTTGTAAGGAAATGGTCCAGTTTCATTCTTCTGCATGTGCCTGCCCAATTTTCCCAACACCATTTATTGAAGAGACTGTATTTTTTCCATTGGACATTCTTTCCTGCTTTGTCAAAGATTAATTGATGACAGAGTTGAGGGTCTACTTCTGGGCTCTCAATTTGTTGAGGGTTTTTTATCATGAATGGATATTTTATTTTGTCAAATGTTTTTTCTGCACCTATTGAAGTAATCATATATTTCTTACCCCCTCTTTTTTAAAAAAAATATTTTATTTATTATTTGACAGAGAGAGATCACAAGTAGGCAGAGAGGCAGGCAGAGAGAGGAGGAAGCAGGCTCCCCGCCAAGCAGAGAGCCAATGCGGGGCTCCATCCCAGGACCCTGGGATCATGACCAGAGCCAAAGGCAGAGGCCCAACCCACTGTGCCACCCAGGCGCCCCACCCTTTTTTTTAATTAATGTGGTATATCATTGTTTGATTTGCAAATATTGAACCACACTTGTAATCCAGGAATATATCCTGCTTGATGGTAGCAAATGATTTTTTTAATGTATCATTGGATTTAGATTGCTAGTATTCTATTGATAACTTTTGCATCCCTATTCATCAGGGATATTGGCCTGCAAGTCTCTTTTTTAGTGTAGTCTTTATCTGTTTGTGGGTTCAAAGTAATGCTTGCTTCAAAGAATGAGTTTGGGAGTTTTCCTTTCAATTTTTTGTAATAGTTTGAGAAGAATAGGTATTAACTCTTCAAGTGTTTGGTAGAATTTGCCTATGAAATCATTTGGCCCTGGACTTTTGTGTTGGGAGTTTCTTGATTACTGATTCAATTTCTTTGCTGGTTATTAGTTTGTTCAAGTTTTCTATTTCTTACTGCTCCAGTTTAGTAGTTTATAGGTTTTTAGGGATTTCTTCTAGTTTTGTCTAATTTGTTGTCGTATAGTTTTTCACAATATTCTCTTGTATTTGTTTGTATTTCAATAGTATTGGTCGCTATTTCTCCTCTCTCATTTGTGATTTTATTTATTTGGATCCTTTCTACTTTCTTTTTGATAAGTCTAGCTAAAGGTTTATCAGTTTTATTTATTTTTTTTCCCAAAGAACCAGCTCCTGGTTTTATTGATCACTTCTATTGTGTTGGGTTTTTGTTTTTGTTTTTTAGTTTTTATATCATTTATTTCTGCTCTAGTCTTTATCATTTCCTTCCTTCTTTTGGCCTCAGTCTTCATTTGTTGCTCTTTTTCTAGCTCTTTAAGTGTAAGATTACCTAAACTTTATTTGAGATTTTTCTTGCTTCTTAAGGTAGGCCTATATTGCTTATATCCTTTCCTTTTTGGGTGATTTTTGCTGTATCTCAAAGGTTTTGAACTGTTGTGTTTTCATTTTCATTCGTTTTCATGTATATTTTTATCTTTTTTTTGATTTCCTGGTTGACCCATTCATCATTTTGTAGGATATTGTCTAACCTCCATGTATTTGTGGCCTTTCCCAATTTATCTTGTGGTTGATTTCTAGTTTCATAGAGTTGTGGTCAGAAAAGGTCCATGGTATGATCTCTTTCATTTTGTATTTGCTGAGATCTGATTTGTAATCTAACATGTTATCTATTCTGGAGAATGTCTCATGTGCACTTGAAAAGAATATGTATTCTGCTATTTTAGGATGGAATGTTCTGAATATATCTGTTAAGTCCATCCAGTCCAGTGTGTCCTCAAAGCCATTGTTTCTTTGTTTATTTTCTGTTTGATGATCTGTCCATTGTTGGATTGTTCCCTTTATTATGATATAGTGCCCTTCTTTTCTGTTATAGTCTTTGTTTTAAAGTCTAGTTTGTCTGTATAAGTATCGCTACTCTGGCTTTCTTTTGACATCCATTTGTGTGATAAATATTTGTCCACTTTCAATCTGCAGGTGTCTTCAGGTCTAAAAAGAATTAGTGTTTTGTAGGCAGCATATAGAAAGGTCTTTTTTTTTTTAATCCATTCTTATACTCTATGTCTTTTGACTGGAGCATTTAGTACATTTATATTCAAAGTAATTATTTTTTAAGATTTTATTTATTTTAGAGAGAAAGAACACAGGGAGGAACAGAGAGAGAGAGATAAGCAGACTCTGCACTGAGCATGGAACCAAATGTAGGACTCAATACCACTACCCTGAGATCAGGACCTAAGCCAAAATCAAGAGTTGGATGCTTAACTGACTGAGCTACCCAGACACCCCTCAAAGTAATTATTGATGGATGTATATTTATAGCCATTTTATTACTCATTTTGTCATTGCTTCTGGAGTTTTTTGTTTTGTTTTGTTTTTGTTTCTTGGGTGTTTGTTTGTTTGTTTGTTTGTTTTTGTCCATTCCTTGTCTGTGTCATTTTTGGAGTCTCCTTTGCAGTCCAAAAGTCCCCTTTAATATTTCTTGTAGGGCAGACTTAGTGGTAATTAAATTAATTTTTCTTTGTCTGGGAAACCCTAACCTTCCTTCTATTCTGAATGACAGTCTTGCTGGTTAGAGTATTATTGGCTATAGATTTTTCCATTTAACACTTTGAATATGTCATGCCACTCTCTTCTGGCTTGTCAAGTATCTGTTGAGAAGTCTCCAGCTAGCTTTATGGGTCTTCCCTTTTAAGTTAAGTACGTCTTTTGTCTTGCTGCTTTTAAGATTTTTTTCTTTATCACTGTTTTAGAAATTTAACTACAATATGTCTTGCTGTTGCCCTGCTTTTGTTGATTTTGATGGGAGTTCTCCATGCTTCCTGGATCTGGATGTCTGTTTCCTTCTCCACATGAGGAAAGTTTTCAGCTATTATTTCTTCAAATAAATTTTCTGCCCCTTTTCTCTCTCGTCTTTTAGGACTCCTATAATACAAATGTTATTACATTTGATGGAGTCACTGAGTTCCCTAAGTCTATTCTTGTGTTGCATAATTCTTTCTCTTTTGTTCAGCTTCATTATTTTCCATTATTTTCTCTGTAAGTTACTAATTCATTTCTCTGCTTCTTTCAGCCTGCTGTTCACTGGGTCAAGCCTGTTTCCATCTTGTTTATTGTATTCTTCATCTCTGACTCTTTTTTAAATTCTTTTATCTCTGTGGTAAGGGTCTCACTGATGTCTTCTATTTTTTTTTTTCCCCAAGCCCAGTGAGTATCCTTATGATTGTTGCTTTAAATTCTCCATCAGGCATGTTACTTATATCTATTTCACTTAGATCTCTGGCTGGGGCCTTATCTTGCTCTTTCATCTGGGATAAATTCCTCTGTCTTTGCTGTTTGTCTAAGTTTCTGCCTTCTTCTTTGTTGTTAGAAAAGACAGTTATGTCTCCTGCTCCTGAAAAATTGGCCTTATGAGAAGAGGGCATGTGGTGAATAGGGCCTGGCCCTTCAGGGAGTGTCTCTGGTGTGTGCTACATGCTCTGTGCTGCTATGTTTTGGTTGTTCTATCCTTCAGACCAGTCATCTGCAAAGCCTCTCCTTGCCTGCTACAGGCAGTGTTTGATCTCCTGCCTGAATGTGGTGAGTTTTAACAAAGTGTGGTCTGGTCAGTTTGTGATATGAAACCTGACACCACTTTCAGCAGAACTGAGGCCTACAGAATTCTCTGGTCAGGAGACATGTTGTGGGCAGGGATTTGTCTTTGTCTTCTGGGGTAGGGCCCACCACACCACTGGGACTGAGGCAAGCTTGACTGAAAAAGGCAGTTCTTCCAGAGCACAGGGAACAGAGCAGTGCTCTCCAGGCTCTATTCCAGGCAAGACCACTACCTTTAAAATTATAGGCTTTAAGTCCTCCTGATTGCAAAAATTCACAAAATTCAGCCCCTCTCATTTCCCAAGCCAATGGCTTTGGGAAAACATTCGACTTGTGTGTACCCCTATGTACTCCTCTCTCTCTCCTTCATCCTTCTCTGGGACCACAGGTCTCTCCCTTCCACAGCACCTGAAATTCATGTCTCCTTTAAACCATGTCTCTGCATGTCCTAAGATATGCCTTCTTCTTTCCCTTTAGTTATGGAGTTTGTTCTGTCAGTCTTCAGGTTGATTATGAGGGTATTTAGGATGATTTGGTAGTGACTTAGTTGTGTTCATGGAATAAGATGAACCTTGGGTTGTCCTACTCTGCCACCATCTTCTCTGTCTTCCAACTCAAGTCCCTTTGTGAGAATTTTTGACTTCAAGAATGAAGCATGAAATCCTCATTTTGAAAATGTAAAGTTTTCTAAGCCTGAAAGAGATCTTTTGAGCAGGGAAAGCCAATTTCAAAGGAATAAATTGTTTGCCTTTTTGTAAGCTTAATTTTGATCTTCCTTTTAGTAAATGGAATATGTTTACCATTTGTATTACTGGCTTGCAAGTTTAGATTAACATAAAAATAGTTAAGGTCAATTTATTTGCCTTTTTTTGTAAATACAAAGACTGTATCTATACTATTATCAACAATCCAGAAGAAAGGAAAAATATCCATCAATAATGCTCACCAAAAATATGGATGCTAAGATGTTGTAACACTTTTACTGAGATAACATAGTACAATGTAAACCAAGCTAAGAACTCTATTTGCTATTTATGAATTTGAGGACATAATATTGTTCATTATATTGACATTTCTCAGCTATATCTGATTCTTTATTTAAAATAAGTTTCTCTCACTTTATTTCTTTATTCAATATCCCTTACAAGACTAATTATTTATATCAATTTTACAAAATGTCTCTACTGCATTATGAAATTGAAATTCCACTGAAAAGACCATACAACTTCTTACATATCTAAGTCACAGTTAATTCGTATATATTTGAAGATAAGGAAAAATTTCCATTTAAGAATCAAAATACCTCACTAAATCAATATTTACAAGTGAAAATCACTGTAATAATTATCTCCTTGCCTTCTTTTCTTTATCTTACACTAACATTACTTCAGATTCCAGATTTGTTTCAGGGTTCTAGATCAAGGAATTCACAACTGCAGTAATTCAGATGCCAGCAACTGGAATTCACATTAATCCTTCCCATACCTTACCACAGCTCTCTGAAGCCTGTAACATCTGAACAGTCACAGTATAGTCAGGACAGGACTAAGTCCTGCTTAGGGTATAGCATTTGCCAATAGAAAGTCATTTATCCTTGTGTTTGACTATACACTATATTCAAGTGATATTCAATATCAGTATGTGAGGTAAAATTGCCCTTCTTTCCAAATACTCTATATTTCAAGTATTTTAACAACTCCACCAATAATTCTCTAATTGGTTTCATTTTGAAGGAGATTTACCATTTTTTAGAAGTTCAGAGTTTAACCCTAAAAGACCCTCTATTTCATGTATGAGTCTGAGAGGTTCTGGGAAATAAAGGGAAGGATAAAACATAAGGGTCCCCATGCACTCCAACTTTATTTTACCATACCACCATGTTTTAAATCTCTTCCTTTACTTTCCATCTGGCCTTAACAAATGATCTTTAGTCCATATTGACCAATGGGAAATCCTGGGCCAGAGCCTGTGTTAAGAAGAGATACTACTGAATAGAAGCCTAAAGGAAGATTCAGACTCCATGGGATTCAAGGCCATCCAGATTTTTTAATTAAGTTCCCACAAAGGGCGCCTGGATGGCTCAGTCAATTAAGTGTCTGATTTCAGCTTCAGATCTTGAGGTCCTGGGATTGACCTGCATCAGGCTCCCTGCTCAGTCTGCTTCTCCCGCTGCTCCTCCCCCCGCTCATGCACTTTCTCTCAAATAAATAAATAAATAAATAATAAAAAGAGTTTTCACAAATGTCTTCCTAAGTTATTACACCTATATTTAAAAATTATAGTAAATGAAAATCTTCTTAACAAAAAGATATGCTCCATATTTTCATAATGCTATTAATACTGAATGTTTTTTGGTAAATCAATAATAAACACTGGATTATCTACAATAAAATTAGTAATATTACAAGTTTGGAATTCAAGTAAGTTCTAAAGCTCACTACTTTTATATATATATGAGATATATTTATATATATACACACCCTTTTTACTTTTACAACTTATTAAGGGGGTAGAACTTATGCCATATCACTATTGTGCATATAGCACTTAGCATAGCCATGGGTATGTTTTGGAACTCAATAAACATTATATTAGTTAGTTAAGCTCCATTACATTCCTAGTCTCTGCCTAAAACTACTATGTACAGAGCAGCAACTAAAATTATGAGACATTTCCCATTGTCTTAAAAGAGCTTATAGTCAAATAGGGGAGACAAGGCCTCTCACACAAAGTTATTAAGGTTCCATTAGAGAATAAATATCTTGACATAACAATGCAAGATGATAAATATGTGGTTAGGTGTGAACAACTGCACTTAATAAAAGAATCAGATAATGGTGTTACATTTCACAAACTGTAGCATCAGAACATCTCTCTTCTTGTATCTAATACAGAGGTGTCCATATTACATAGCTATTAGCACAGTTAGGACAATTCCAACCTTGAAGTAGAGATGACTGAACCTCCACTCAAGCCGCAACATGCTTCTTTGCTAATGACACGCAAAGTCTTGATTGAGACAAACAGGTGTCACAGTACTTATTTAGCTACTGTCTGCCTCATCTATGAGGTTAAAATGCCTTCTGATATCTTTAATACTGACATAATAGCTAATAATATAAGCAAACTGAAAGACTATCCCATTGTCCTTGCATGGTATTGAGCAGAATTTAGAGAGCCATACAGCTGGCTATCAAGGTTTTTTTCCAAAAAGGGTCAAAAGGTTCTAGAAAGCAGATAACACTGAAAGAAATTATCCAATTTTCATGAGACATTTTATTAAAAAAATTAAAGAACACATTAATTTAAAATTTGGTGAAACCACAAATAAAGATAAAACAAGAATAGACTATAGCATGGAGAATATAATTTTATATTCAAATGAAATTGCTTTATATCCAAAATAGTTTTGCTGAAAACAAAGTGCTTTGCATATTTCCCTTTGTTTAATCTAAACCAGTAGTTTTCCTTAGTATCCATAGGAGCAACTTCAATAGTCACACAAATGTTTGACAGAAATATAATTTCTAAACCTATTTTGAGAATTTTTAAAACTACAAAAATGCATAATAAAATATATAACATATTTTCACACACTGGAGAACCTGTGATACTAATCCTGACTCCAATGCTAAATAATTTTAAAGCCAATTTTAGTATAAAACTTCTGCAATCTCTATGTATATTTTGAACTTCTTGCAAATGTGGTATTCACTTGGAAGTTTATAACTTTGCATTGGTCTTTTTAGGCATTCAGATCTATACATATCTAGTTTTATAACACTGGACACATGAAGAGAACATCTCAGTACTGTGTGATCAAATCAAACTATTCAAATAAATGGACTAACGATATAAGACAGTAGCCATTAATTTGGACCATAAGTCCAAATTTCAAAAAATTATTTTCTTTAAAAGTCTTATCCTTCTTGTATATGTTCTCCGTAGGCTCTATAAATTTAAATTAGTCAGATAAATTTATACATATATTTTATAACATAAAATAAATATGTTTTATTTCTAAATTTTGTCATTTATAAAGTAAATTTCTATTAGTAAAGTATATGTTACATTTTTGTTTCTTTTGCTTTTGAGAAGGCTCACATATCATTGTTAATAGTCTGATGTGCCATTATATGGTTAAACATGTACCCAAACCAAATCTCATTCTCACTCTAATTTAGTTTCATTATTTACTCTAATAAAATTGCTCTGTAACAAAACCAGTATTAATCTCAACAAAATGAATTGTCTTCATTGAACCATGCTCTCTGCTGCATATATATATATATGCCCCTTTTAATATCTTGCACTCCAGTCACAGTACCTGCAAGTTTAATTCTAATTTCTCTGACCATTTTGTTGCCTTCTCACCATGTGGGGTATTTTACCCCTGACCATTAAATACCGGTACCTCTAAACCTCAGGCTTGCCTTTTATAATCTCTAAACTGTACCCTCAAGAACCTCATCTGTTCCCCTGACTTTGTTTGTATATCTCCAATATTTTAGAGTATCACATTAAATGGATGACGTATGTGACAGAAATCTTGCATTGATAAATTATTCCCAAAACTATATATTGACATAAATGACCATTTCATGTAGTTTATAATTTAGAGCTAAAGTGCCCAAGAAAGGCTCAGTTTGATGTTTCATCTTTGATCTTTTTGACTTCAGCTTGGACTGTTAGAGTAGCTGGAGAATATACTTTTCTTAAATGATTTTTTGAAATTTATTTATAGTATAGAGATAAAGAGAAGATCAGGTGTAGGGCAGAGGGAGAGAATCTCATGCAGACTCTGCTCTGAGCATAGAGCACAACACTGGGCTTAATCTCATGACCCTGAGATCATGACTTCATGCAAAATCAAGAGCTGGATGGCCAATTGACTAAGCCACCCAGGTGCCCTGGAGAATACACTTCTTAAAAAATGTTTTTGCTTACATGTTTTCACCTAGCCACTCCTTTTGTGTCTGACATCTCTCTCCTTCTCTTCAGGGCCTATCCATAGGGCTTGGACTTGTAGCATGGAGGTTTCTGGGTAGCTGCAGTTCTTACATTGTATCTGGCATTCAAGAGGCAAAAAGTGGAGACTTCCAGGTTATTCAAAGGTCTGGAACAGCATTATTTCCTCCATATAACATCGTATTGCCACCTCAGTGGAAGATCATGTGCCCATCTTTATTCCCCTGACTTCGAATATCTTTTTCCTTCTGCTCCTTCAATTCATGTCTCTCTTCCTTTAGAAAATATTTTCCTGTGACTTATTTCCAGATTAACTTCTGAAGTTAATTCTGAGTCCCTCTCCCTCAGAATTTAGACACTATCTTCACATATCATTATGTGTAATGGACATTTCCTACTTTTTGAATGTTCATCATTGAGGCCCTTTTTTCCTATTAGTAATCCAAATTTATTTGGTAATCTCTCATTTTGTAGAAATCTTTTGATGTTTTGGCCACCTCCTACAAAATAAGCTGTGTTTAGGGTCTCCAGAGGAATAGAACCAATAGAGGTGTATGTATGTGCATGTGTATGTGTGTATGATAGAAGAGATTTTTTTTTTAAGGAATTGGCTCATGTTATTGTGTGGTCTGGTGAGTCCAAAATCTAATAGATTAGGCCAGCAAGGTGAAGACCAGGGAAAAGTTCAGTTCAAGCCCAAAGGCAGTCTCCTAGCAGAATTCCTTCTTTCTGGGAGGGTCTCTGTCTTCATTCCAGTAAGGCCTTGAGTTAACTGGATGAGGCCCATCCACATTACAGGGAGTAATCTGCTTTATTCAAAGTTTGCTGATGTAAACATTAATTTCATTCAAAAACACATTCATAGAAATATCCACGATAACATCTAACCAAATAACAGGGCCCTGTAGCCTGGTTAAGTTGATGCATAAAATTAACTATCACAGATGTCAAACCAATTTGTTCCTCCCTTTTTCTCCACAGAGTGGACACCTAATATAAGCTCAGTAAATCAGATGCTTTTTCTTGGTTGCTGAATCTTGAGCAATTAATGCAATGATATCAGGAAAGTAGGAGGTCATATTCATTACAGCATCAGGAGTGGCAGTGACATGGCTTCTGATTGTACCTGAAGTGTAACTACTGCTGTATTTCTGCTGCTCAGGCTTCTGTAATTTCCTTCTAATTGATAATCCTGGTCATTTGTACTCCCATGGAGTCTGGAGCCTCTAGATATATTTCCAATGAACTCACTGTTTTTCTGCAGATAAACAAATTTGGTTTCTACTGCTTGAATCCACATCACACTAATTAACATGTTATGCTACTTATGTACTTGAGTTGTCCTGAGAATAAATGAGTTACTAACCAAGAAGCATAACAAACAAATTCCTTACACAGTAGTATGATCAATGAAATATTTTTCCTCATTGTCATTTTCTTTTTTCTATTTTTCCTTAATATCATGAAAATTATAATAATAATCATTATTGAACTTTCTATATATGTTTTGAACAAGGAACATAACTCCTAGCATAGTACCCTGGACAATGTAATACTCAGTTCAATTCATTAGCCTGCTCGACTCATATGCAGTTAAGATGAAAACTTTGAGATGCTAAGGGACTTAGGTAATTCATGCAATAAGCTATCCATTTTAGTACTGAACTCTCTAAACTCTGCTACATTTCACTACATACTTGAAATATTTTGGTTATCTACAGTAAAAAAAAACTTAATAACTTGGAAATTGGAATAATCAAAATTGACTTTTCTGAACTATAAATGAAATTTTATTCAACTTAAAAGTTAAAAGTAAGTACTAGTTCCCTGAAATTTCTATCAGTAAATTCCACAACAGACTGCTAATAAGTATAGTGTTTCTTTTTAAGGTGATGAAAATTTCTGTAATTAGGGGCAGCTGGTTGGCTCAGTTGGTACAGCATGCAATTCTTGATCTCCAGGTTGCAAGTTTGAGGCCTTCGTTGGGTATAGAGATTACTTAAAAATAAAATCTTTTTAAAAATGTTCTGGAATAAGAAAGAAATGTTCACAAAGCACAACTTTGTGAATATACTAAAAACAACTTATATTTTGAAAAGCATGAATTTTATGGTAAGTTAATTATATATCTCAATATTATATATCTTAGTAAAAAAAGATTTTTTAAGAAAATCAATTAACTATGCTGTAAATATCTACTTAGTGTTTCAGATTAGAGGTGTCCACTTTCTAGAAATTTATTCTTTATTGTACAGCCAGGATTCCTATATTACTGGAGGAAATTTCTAAATCACTGTTATTTATTTCTTGGGCAGTTTTTAAACCTGTCAACCTATGACATTTACTTTAAATGAAAACTTCATCATTCAGATTTCAGGTGAAATCTAGTTGTGGAATTCAGTCATTCCTAATGGCCACATATTTTATCATATCTGGAGATTTATCTGGCAGGTACTTAGTAAAGTAAGGAAATGGATTGATTCCAACAATATTTGAAGTGGTGTGGTGGGCCAAAGCATCCAACATACATGAATAAATCAATGACACCTTTCCATTTCTTCATCATAGCTGAAATACTCAAATTATGCTTAGGAGTGCTTGCGTCTAAACACGTTTAAGAAGAAATAGTCATCGCTCTTTTGTTTTACTTCCAAGCACATAACTGGGGACAAATAAAGGTTACATGATAATGGAACTGGTGATGACACACAGCACATAAGGAACACACTAACTACATATTATTTGCCCATATTGCTTTGAGAAACAGATAGGGAAATATTTCAAAGTCCTCAAACTCCAACCTAAGAAGAAATATTTTACAATAATTCACCTGCTTCCATTCGAGGAATCTGATGTAGCTCCCAAGACAGTCTTTAATACAGAATATATCTGAAATCTCACTGCAATATGTCAAGAAAAAAAAAAAAGGAGGGAGGTGGGGAGAAGGAGAGGAAATAGTTGTTAAAACTGGCAACATACCAAGAGTCATGTTTAGTACTCCACCACATAAAATGGGATTGGACCATTTTATCTTCTGTGTTTCTCTTGCTCTGTCTCATTCTCTCTCTCATCCCCTCATCTCCCCCCCCCACACACACCCACCCAACCACCACCACCACAACCCACCTCTCCATTTCAAGCAATCTACTTATCATTGTGCCTAGGCTTGATTAGATTTATAGTTTGTTTATCTGAGAGCTCAATGCTTTATTGCATCCAGAAGCCAAAATACGTGCACCTCCACAACCCAGCTGAATAAAACAAACTCATTTTGATCTTTGTGTACAAAGCCATCAGCACTGGTTCAAAGTGTAGTGCAGCCAGTTCTGGACAGCAGATGCAGAGTTCAGCTCTTCTCCTGGGCCCTTGGTTTCAATTAGGCTGTCTGCCAAGTGGCCCATGTGCCTCTGTGTGCTGAAACATTTCTTTGAGGCAGCTTTTTTAAATTAGGAAATAAAGACTTCCCATGTGATTTGCTATATATACAATTTATGACAATTGATTTTTATAGTTAAAATACGTACATTTTTAAAATATTTCTCTTTCTGCAAAATAGCAGCTTTCTAACAAGAGAAGATAATTAGCAAAATGTAAATATTGCATTTCATTTACTCTTACTACTCTAAAATTAACTCAAACATACATTGAAATGATACTAAAGACCACTGGGTTTCTAAAATAAATGACTTCTTTGTCTTAAGGTGGTGGTGGTGGTGGGGTAACAGTGGGATATAAGCAAACACTTTCTAACTTCTAGGAACTGTAAATAGGGGAAAAAATAAATATGAACAAAAAAGAAGCTATAATTACTTGAGACTGACCAGTTCCTCAACCAGAGTAGATGATATTTTTCTTGCTTTCATTATCATTTGGGCCTTTTACCTCCTGAACTTTCAAACACAACCTTGTGACCTGGCAGTAGATATAACAAATTCCAAAGCCAACTTCCAATGTCTAGTTGATTCCTGGTAAAAGCATGAGCTAAATGCACAGCAAATGTCTGTGATTCACAGCCTCAAATGCACACATATGTATGCAAATATAATTCTCACCAAAGATAGCCTCACGTGGCAAAAATCTAGAAACTATTGAAAGCAGTTATCTAGTTGCTCTAAGCTATTAATAATACCATCCTTTTGCTACTTAGAGGAGGCAGTCAAGTCCTACTAGGATTGGAGGAGCCTGGAGGGGCAGCAACCATCCTATAAGGAAGGTCCAAGCTATGTAAAAGCCAGGAAACCATGACAGCTTGCAACCTTTTGCAAGGATTCAGGTCAACTTTGAAGAAGCTCCTACATAAGCCTAGATTACCCTTAAATTCAGAGGCATTTAAATCCCAAAGACCTGGACCCACAAATTGAGCCATCACTTAGCAGATGTTTGCCACCCCCAGTGCCAAGCCAAACCGAAAATAACTGGGCACCAACAATAGCAACTGAATGGTAACCAGCTGTTAGTGATGATTTTAAGCAGGCCCCATACCATGCTAAGCCACTCAAACAGCAGGGACACATAAGTGTGGCATACACATTTTTTTTT